>NC_089200.1:22458289-22593289 GCF_963930695.1 Labrus bergylta
CAACAAGCAATGCTGAGACAAGTAGACTAGTTTCTGGATTTTGGACACACCTGGAGGATTCAGGAGTTGTGTGATGAAGAATGTGATCTTGTTGAATAACTGTGGTTATTATTAGCTCAGTGAAAAGCCTCAGTGCTGATAATTTGTGTTTTTTTAGGCTGTTTGGGGCGACGTCACAGGGAGGGATAAAGAGATTAAACCCAAATCTCAGTGCGAAACATTTTCTGACAGAATCACTGATCCCGTTAAATGTCACAGAAATCCCACAGTTTCACTTTGGACGTACTGATCCAAGGAAATGCAGTTGATTTCTCAGATAGTTGCTCCTCCTTTAGGATTCCACAAATGGGAAGAAATGAGCTGTTTTCATATACACACCCCTGAAAATATCTTGAAAACTTCTCCTGAGGAAAGACATAACGTAAAGAGAACGATGCAGTGGTGGATGAAGCAACAGAATCTGCTATTCATAGCCATATAGAGAATATTTGCCTTTCTATCAATGCTATGTCTAGTTTAACAGAATCACAATATCAACAAAAGAGCAGGGAAGAACACAGTAATGCAGGTTAACTTCATGCATGGAGAGCGTCCCGGTTGCATTCAGACTATGATCTATGGTCTATGTCAGTCAGTCTATGGTCGTGCACCGACCGCAGGGAATGAACGTCATCACCCCCTGTCTCTCACTCAAGGTGAATCCCCCTGATTCAAGGCTTTCCACAGATATATAAAGTAGTCAGCCAAAGTAAAATAGCCAGCTAGGGGGATCTATGCCCACCCGGAGAAAAAATGTGTCCATAAAAGCCCAAATTTTAGAGGATTGCGGTATACATTTCAAAGCCTTTATTACATCATATACATATATATTTATAATATTCTATATGTATTAAGGTTGCTTACCTAATTCTTAACAGTTAGGGAATTATTGGAGAATTGGGCCAAATAAGGGTGGGCTAGTAAGATTTTCAGGCTAGCAACATTGGCTGTAGGCAATGCAGCAGTTCCAAAACAGGTGTCATTCAAACATACTGAGGCACAGGTAATAAGAAGGGGGTCTGGGGGTTTACCCCAGGATATTTGGAGTTACTAAGATTTAATTCCTGCATTCTGGGGAATATTAATGCAACATTTTGTGGTGGAAATTCAGATATGTAAAAGAAAAACACCACATTATAAAATAATTATAAACACACAAAAAAATCAATGCTAAACTTCTGCATGAAGCTCATGCTGTTTGCAGGATCTAATTGGTAACTTTTCACATGGCCATTTTAAAAATCAAAACCCATGAGAGAATATTGTTTACTGCTTTAACACTTAGTAAATCAAGACACAAACAGACGAACAAGCTTTTTTGTTTCACTTTAAAACGTTGAAGTGTTAAAGGGAGAACGTCATTTAAAAAAATAATTCACTTCATGGTACTTTCACTGGGTCGAGAGAAAGAGAAAGAAAGAGAAAAAGGTTTATGTTTGCATTCATTCTTGCAGCTCACCTAGAAGGCTACAAAGTATATATTCTTTGTTGTTGTACTTGAAGTGTTGACATCTATGCTCTGCTTGAGTTTTTTACTACTCCTTAACATTTCAAAACAGGCCCATCAGTTTTGCTTTAATATGAATGGAATTCTGATTATTTTTTACTTTGCATCAATATGCTGCACCTCTCCAACATCAGGATCAACTTCAAAATGCATAAACAGTAAGTTATATAAAATATGACTGCTTGGAGTAGAGCTGTTCCTACATTGCATCGAGAGGAGCCAGTTGAGGTGGTTCGGGAATTTGATCAGGATCCTCCTGGTCGTCTCCCTCTGGAGGGTTTCTGGGCACGTCCAACTGGGAGGAGACCCTGGAGCAGACCCAGTGCTTTCTGGAGGGATTACATATCCCATCTGGCCTGGGAATGCCTTGGATCCTCCAGCTAAAACTAGAAATCATTGCTGGGGAGAGAGATGTGTTTGGGTCAACTTGCTTTGCAGCAGCAGGCTGTTATGTTTCAGAGACGACACTGATCAACACTGCAGTAGACTGCTAACACTTTTACTTTCTGTGCTGATCATCAGAAGAGAATGTAGAGCAGGATGTTCAGGTGATTTGTTAAAAGCTTTATTATGACCCAGTTTGAGGTAGAACAGTGTGAGTGTGTGTGTGTCTGTGTGTGTGTGTGTATGGGGGTTCAGGCCTTCAAATAGGAGTGTGACCTCAGCTGGGATTTCCCCGCAGGCATCACCTGCACGTAACACTTTATCCCCTGTGTCCATGTCGACCTCTTACAGCAGGATTAGTGCAATGCTTTCAGCCTCATTCCTCAGCTGATCTCTCTGCAGCCGTCTCGCTCTGATGACATCACTGCCAAGCTTTACAAACGTTCCCAAACAGGGCAGAGAAATTCTTAAGACTTGAGGTGTTAGTGAGTAAAACATCCTGAAGTATTAAAGTGTTAGCCATGAAATAAGATGTTAATTCTGTAATGAGAGTAAATGTTAATGAGCGTCAAAGCTTCTTTTTCTGCCTCCTTCAACTCAGGAAACTCTGGACCTGAGAGGTGGCCTGCGTATAAAGCTGTTTTAGTCTAGAATAAACACAACCTACTCACTGCTCATTTGGATGTCACAAAAGTCTCTTTAGATAACAGTCACGTGTCAGTTTATGTGCAATGTGAAGCTATGAGTTAACCAAAGTGTGCTAACATTAGCCTGCTAACACAACAATGCAGGCAAGCTGGCAATTGCAGCTCGAGCAAAGGACAATTTTGTCCACCGCTTTCGATTAATGGTGCTTAACTATGGTGCGTTCTAATTCATAACTCCTTCATGCGAACGTGAGTGGAGGTTGGAGGTGTCTTCAGAATAGCGGCGGTGTCCCAAACAGCAGTTTGTTTTGGTTTCATGCTGATGCTCAAGGGCGACATCTACTGGGTCAAAAAGTTGCAATTGAAGCGCTGGTTTCTCTTTCAGCAACGCAGCAGCCAGTATGTCCTCCTTCTCAGTTTGGATTCCAGTCCAGAATGGTCTGTATTTGTTTGGACCAGAGAAGGTGGTTTTAAGGCATCCCCATGCGACCATTTGTACGGCCCTTGGTTTGCCAGCCTGAGACCAGTTATCACGTCAAACCAACAGGTGTTGTAGGAATGTATAAGGGCAAACCAACTGGTACAGATATAACTGACTCTAACTGAACTAAAAAGCCTCCCCATTTATCTAATAAGCTCCACTACAAGAAATGTGGAAAAACTAGGATAAATATTGGAGATGCTTTTGAAAAAATCGAGAGAGATTAGCTCACAGAAAGGTTTAAAGACCGATATAGAGCTGCTAAACACTGAAGCTTCTGCATCCAGGACAAGGCAAACTGTGTGTGCATTGACTCTGGGGAGGAGGTGGCAGGTGAGGACAGCTCTTTCCAATGTTGTGAATTTGGACTGTAGTACCCATTTTAAACACTGCATGTCAGAGTTACATATTGCGCCTTTAATATTGGATCAGCTGATGGTGTTTCTGCAGGTTTTACTACGTCTCTCACGTCGATCAAACTCGAGGCTCCAGCTCTCTAACAGAGCAGTGTGTTCAAACAGAGCTCTTTGTTTTAGTGCATTCAGTGTGTTACTGCTCTGCTGGGAGCTTTAAATACAACAGGAACAATACACACACTGTACACACTGATGAGGTTATAAACTGATACTACCACACTGAGTCTGCTCAGAGGACACAGGGAGAGACACAAGAGAATAACAAAGTCTGCATTAATGTGATGGGAAAGCCTGTTTCGAGTGTCTGAGGAGTTTTTTTAAACTGTAGCATACCAGATCACTTCGCAGTCGACTCTCAGTTTGTCAGTTTCACAGAGGTCCATTTTTTTGGTCTGCATTGTTTTACCTCAAGAAACAAACAAGCGTGTTGATTATTCCAGTTTCTCAAATGTTCTTCTTTAGCAGAGGGATGATGTCAGGAGGGGCAGCAAATGGACGTATTAATAGCTTGTTCTACAATGCTCAGCAAGTTTCTAAAGCCATACTCACATTATGCAGTTTCTAGAAAGTTTAAGGAAGACTGCCCCTGAAATCCTCCTGATGTGGTCACTCGCACGTTTCCTACAGGAGGAGACTATCCCTATCGGATGTGAATGAGGGGGCGTCTCAGGAGGAAGGACAGGACATGATGGACGAAACAACAGAGTCCCGCGTTGTTAAGTACTGTTTTTTACTTTTATATACTAAGTCTTTATTTTTATTTAAACTTAAAAATTATGAACACCATAGCCCTGATTTGCAATGATGTCAAGCAGATAAAAAGTATTAGAATGCAAGAGAAACAATGAAAAAAAATAATATCAATGCTAGGTGTAGTTTGACATATTCATGAAATCAACAGAAGAGTGGAGAAGAACATACTGGAGAACAGAAAACACAATGAAACAGCTCAATTACATGAACAAAGACAAAATATGGTCCTGCACCGATGGCAGGGAATAAATATCACCAGAGCATCCCGCTTGCTCGGCGTGAATTTTCCTGATTATTTCCTGCTGTGTTCTCACATCAGCTCACCCTGATTTCATGCTGAAAATTTACTATAAGGCTGTCCAGGTAGCTCACCACAGAAATTTGAGGACTTTTTAGGAGCTCAAGACGTGTGTTAGCACAAGATCTTCTGAAACTTTTGAACTTGTTAGTCATTTAGACCCCAATGCAAAAAAAAGTACCTGCTCACAAATCTTGTGAGCAGGATATTTGTTATCAGGGTAGTATTTTCAAAGGTTAGTACTTTGAAGGAGCTGTGAACTCTGTCCACCCCTGCTCACCTGTCTGAGGCTCTGATTGGACAGACTGAGACAACCCAGCCACCTCCATCAGTCAGTGATATTTCATGTTTCTGTCAGAGCTCAGTTGTTTTCATAATTCACAGAGAGGGTTAAATACAGGCCTGCGGCTCCTCCTCCTCTTCCTCCTCCTCCTCTTGCACAGATACACTGATAACAGCAGACAATACACATCTTTGAACACAGACAAGGAGGAGAGGAGGTGACTGATGAGCGCGCGCACACACACACACACACACACACACACACACACACACAGTTGTGTGTGACAAGCACATCTCCATGAGTGTGTTATGATCAGTCTTTATGAGTCTTTGACAGGAAGTTCACATCTGTGTCCTCTGTGTATCTGCTCTACAAAACTTTTACGATTTATGGTCAGAGGAACAAGTTACTGCATGCACACACACACACACACACACACACACACACACACAATAACACAGAAATACACGCACACACAGAATAAGGTGTGTGTGTTAGCTAACAGCTGAAGGACACTTTGCCTCTTGGCTCACTGCCACTTTCTCCATCTAACCCCCCCCCCCCCCCCTCTCACTCCTTCAGTTCACCCTGACAGCATCAACAACAGGAATTATTCTCTCTTCCCTTCTCTCTTTGTCAGGAATACACACAGTTAGATATTTGTCAGCCTGCATTCACGTTGTACGAATAATCAGAACTTGAAGCAGGACTTCTAGAAGAAAACATATAAAGTGTTGGATTAGTTGTCACAGGCTTACTGATCTGATTTGAACATGACTTGTTATTTTACACTGAAACATCATGGCTTCTCCTGAACCTTTCTTTATTTCACATGGTATATATTTTTGTCTCGTAGTTTGTAATATGATATAGTGGCATGTAGAAAACCTGTAAGCATTAAAGGTATATCTCATCTTCATTTCAAAGCATCTGTTTTATCTACCTTACGACTTAAAGCTGTTGAACAAACTGAAGTCGGAGGACTGACTTTAAAATGTTGAAAATATGCAAACAGACGAGCGTGTGAGCACAGTGTGTGGTCTGATTCTTCAGGGCTCAGAAAGTGTCCTCTGGAGATCAGATCTTCATCAGAGGACAGATGCGGAGGAGTTGAGGGACAAATTATCTGGACAGCTGCAAACCGAGCAGATACTCACATTTCACTTCCTCTCATGATCTTTCCTCTGAGTGTGTGATCATGGAGGATCACTGTTGATTCTGACATTTTGCCGTCTTTTCTCCTCCAGTTGAATGTGTGTATTTCTGTTCTCTTTCTGTTTCTGCTACATGTCCCCCTCTTTGCAGAGACCACATCACACTGAAAGCGGCCTGCAGTCAGTGAAGGTAAGGTTTGATTTGAAGTAAGAGGGAGGCTTGGGGGCGAGGATAGTTGGGCCCTTCACAAAATATCCCAAAGTGTTGGCAAACGTATTTGAAAACCATACTTTGATCAAATGATCTGGTATCATATTATCATGGTGTTGAATAAAAATTAACAAGGAATCAGCCTTTTATGTACATTATACTAGCAGAAAGAACAATAGTCTAATTCAATGTGTGAGGAGAAGTCCGTATTCTGTCACGGTCTGAGGGAGGAACTTTACCTACTGTATGTTTTATTTTTTTGCTCATGTTTCCGGATCAACAATATTGTTTAACTGTTTAATGACCACTTGTTGCAATTACCCAATTTGCTTATCGCAATATGTTTTTTCAGATTCAACAGAATTTTGAAACACCATTATTTCCCCCTTCTTAGGCAGACACAGGAGACCCTTCATCCTTTAATACAAGTCTACTGTATATTCACAAGCAAATCACTTTTGGAGATACAACTACAAATGTTTCTGTGCATTAAAGGTTTGTGGTGTGGCAGCCCTGGTCTCAGAGACAGAGACCTGCAGAGACAAAGATCCAAATAGACAGACCCAGTGGCGATTCTCAAGTCTGTTGGGGCCCTATAGGCAAACAGTGTTCAGCAGGGCAACGAGAGTGAGCACATTCAGTTAGGGCCCCCTTAAGGAGGTTTCCTACTGTCATTGCAAAATTTACAGAAACCTGCAGGGACAGAGACCTGCAGAGACAGAGACCTGCAGGGACAGAAGACAAAGAAAATACAAAGATGCAAAGAGAGCTAAGAAACAGATTGATGTCTTTCCCAGGTGGAGGCTCTTTGTACTTTTTAATCTTCAAATGTAGAATAAATTTCAGCTCATGATTCATATTTATTTCTCTCCATCAGAACAGCCCACTGTTGGCAGGCAGACTCTCTCGCTCTCTCTCTCTGCAAAGCTATAAAAGAAGCTATAAAATTCACCTCCAGGACCAGCTCAGCTGCCATCCATATGGCTGCAGGTTTTACAAGGACAAACTGCACCTCCTCTCTGCACCTCCTTAGAGCTGCATGCTACAGTGGCTGACGAGAATGTGCTTCAGCCGCCTAAAAGATGTCCATTATGAGAAACAGGTGTAACATTTAGAAACATAAAGAAAGCTTGAATCCAGATAATCAGAACAACAGAACCTGCTGCAGAATTTTCCAGAAGTGGACTAGCTTAATTTACAACCCTGTAGAAAGAGGAGACAAAGAGTTTGATTATCAGTCACCTGAATGTAAAATGTGTGAGCAGAATGCTTTTGGGGGCTGGATATCACTGACATGTGAGCAGAACACAACTTCATTCATGAATATGAAAACCTGCAAGACTTTAATCATGAAACAGCTATACAATTTTAGGAATAGTCACATGTAGGCAGGTATTTTTTAAAACTGAGATTTTTCTCCTCTGTTGAAAAAAATAATCTCATCCACACACGGCAAGTTCTCAAAAATATCTTTGTCCACGTGAAAACCCCAAAATGCACACTGTTGCGGCTGTCATGAGCATGACAAGTCAACAATGATGTCCTTGACAAGCAAATTTTTTCTCGCCAATCCTCTGCAATAACAATTTATTTTTCAAAACCCAGCAGCAACCCTCCGGTGTTGAAAAATGAAAAGAATGGCTAAGTGCAAAAAAGTCACATACACACACTATTAAAAAATTCCCATTTTTACAGCAGAAACTGACATGTTTACAGCCTGGTACAAAAACGATATTGGTCTGATTAGTTATTGTCCTCATGGGCACTCACTGTATGGGGTTTGCATTTTTTTATAGCCCATCTGTTTTGATTTTATAAACGATACAAGTTATGCATAGTTAGGCACAACCTGATTGACAGGCAGGCACAGTGTAGTGGTGTGTCAGGAAGCTTAAAACCCACCACATCTCCAGCTCTTAGCCTGTAGTCAGTTTGTATGAAAGTTAGATTGATACAGGGGTTCCAGGATGACCACCGCCATTGACTCCAAAGACCCCTGCAGTAACAGATAGTGAAGTCACTCACATTTAGGCATCGTCCAATAATAATAACAGTCTATGCCTAAAACGCAGTTTGCATGAGCATGAAAGGCCAAAATGTACAAAAATACACGTGGACTAGGCCTTAGTTTCTGATTTTGTTGACCCTGGATATGAAACGTTTTTCTGTTTTGCATTGGTTTTTGGCTTTGGTTGTTTTGTTGAATATTCCCATTTGTTAGTTGCCTTCTTTTTTTACAAGCTTTAAATTGCTGAGTAAAGTATTTACTGATTCATTTTTTTGCCTAATACCTAAATGTTAAAATCTCATTCGTGAACACCACTTCCTATTTCAGACATTAAAACAAAATCCCATTTAAAAAACAAACATTAAACTCTGCCTCCCTGTCCCCGGGGCCTCTTTTCTTTTCAGGTGAGCCACCCTGTTATTAACTGAGCTTTAATTAACTGACACACCTGTCACCACCCTGTACTCACAGTCAGCAGGTCACACACAGGTCACCTGATCAAACTGAACATCTGGGCTGCATCCGAATTGCCAAGTGCCTACTCTGTCAGTATAGACAGTAGACAGAAGACAGTACGTACTATCCATGCTGTATACTGTTTAGTACCTACTATTCAGTATGCACACACAGTAGGCAGATATTTGTTCCTACTTCGTCTGATTCATTCAGTATGGAAGTGGCGTCATTTACGTTTCCCGAACCGCCTGCATTCACCCGTTTTTTTGTTTTTGTTTTTCTTTATTCAAGAAGAATAATGCGCATATACAGTCAGGTAAACAAAAAACAATATCACAAGTAAAAGACAGATTAAATAACTAAATATCATACAGTACATAAAGGAAAGTACAAATGAAAGACAGTAATATACAGAATATAAAATAAACCAATAAAGACGCATTTAAATAGTGAAATCATTATTTAAATAGAGGGGGAAAGGTTTTAGAATAATGTATACATTTGTTAAATGTTTTGTTGTTAACTAAAAGTAGTAATTTCAGTCGGGACTTTAAACTAAGATTAAATTAATCAATGCTCCTTTGTTATGATTTGGAGGCGCACGTGAAGTTTAATTTCGCACAGCATTGTGGGTGGTAAAATACAATTCATTTCCTGAAAGGATGCATCCGATCCATACTGCATAAAACCCGGAAGTTAGTATCCATGCTGAAATGTTCAGTATACTGAGGTGGACCCACAAAATGCTTACTGAATGACCACGAAAGTTCAGTATACTGAAACTCCATACTGAAAAGTACGTACTGCCTACTGAACTGTGACAATTCTGAAAGGTCCCGGATCACAGAGGATCTGCTGTTTACCTGCAGAGAGAGCTGAGGAAAGGAGCCTTTTTAGAGATATTTTGTGTAGCCTAAATATCAGACAAATATTTTTTTATTAACAGACCGTCATTCTAGTGTAACGGCGCTTCTTGGGTGATGTTGATTATCCTCCGGTTGTCTTACAGTTAACTATAACACTAAACATACTTAATTAAAGATATATATTCGGGTGTGGGTAAGTAAAAGCACGGGAACAACTTCTGCTGTGCGTCTCATACTTTTAATGTCCGTCCGTAACAAAGCATGACATATCCAGACTGAACAACCACAACAGCGACACCTTACTTGTCGTAAAGCAATATCACTCCTCCAACCGTAACCATGGGTAACCTTAAAGGCAAAGTGCATCATATCAAACAGATACTCTTGTAAATCTTGTAGATCAGGAAAACAATTCCACTTCAGATGGTCTAGAGCTGGTACCATGATAACGATGTGACTGTTGTGTTTTTCTTTGAGTTGTCCTTTCTTGCTCCATTCAGGGAGGGAGCTTTGTTTTTTTTGTAAAATTCATATCACATTTTTAGAATCTGGTCTCACAATAAAGTCTAAAAAGTTTCCCCAACCCTCCGAGCTTATCATCTTTATGTGGACAGAACTGAGCTCTGTCAGTGAGAGTGCAGCTCCAAGTAGAGTAAAGGTGCAGATAGCTTCTCTGCCGCATTCAGACGCTAAACGAGTAGACTGCGACGAGCATGAGCACTTTTTGTGTTTGTGTCTGAATATCATAAGAGCTATATGCTCTGTTAACGAGACCTTCAGACGGAGCAGATAGATGGAGAAAATGATCAACAATTTTTTATGCTATTAGCAACCGCAATCCAATATTACTGAATCAGATACAGAGTGTTTGCTAACCACTCTCACCGGTGACGGTGAAAATGTTGAACTAGAGGCTTTAAAAAGACAATAGACAAACTAAATGTATTATTTATTATTAATACAGCCTTGGGGGAGGGGGGGGGG
Source organism: Labrus bergylta (assembly GCF_963930695.1). Classification (NCBI taxonomy): domain Eukaryota; kingdom Metazoa; phylum Chordata; class Actinopteri; order Labriformes; family Labridae; genus Labrus; species Labrus bergylta. Next base: position 22,468,777 of record NC_089200.1, read on the forward strand.
GGCAGCAGGTTTGAACATCGCTTTACTAACAGGCAGAGATAAAAGCTCAGTGAAGCCCTGTTAGAGACTAATGGAGGCTGAGACAGCTGAGACCCCCCCCCCCCCCACACACACACACACACACACACACACACACACACACACACACACACACACACACACACACACACACACACACACACACACACACACACACACACACACACACACACACACACAGAGTTAAAATCCACCAAACCTAACAGCAGCAGAGTGCCTCCCCCCTGAGCTTGGCCGCCTGTCTCACCCTCCTCCCCTGTCCTCTCCCTGTCCTCTCCCTGTAGTTAAAGATCTTTATGGGTGGGAGTGGCATGGGTGGAGGCAGGGGGATGGGGGGCTCGTGCTATCAGCCCTCTGTGGAGGTAACACAGGGTCAAGGACTCTCATTTTTCATCTCAGCCAATTACCCTCCATCCAAACATCCCACCCTACTCCACTCTGTCTCTGCAGCACACACAACACACTAACACATGCACACAGTGTCCCCATCCTTCACATGTAGAGGAACATAGACTGCGACTGTTGTTGACAATTAAGAATAAATGTGTCGTCCTGCAGAGATTGTCCCTCTGGCATCCTGCCTGTTGGACTCTCACACGATTCTGGCATTATTGAGACTGTACTCTGTGTGTGTTTGTGTGTGACCTGGGGGTACAGTCCACATCGAGGCTCGGGCACGGCCTGACCTTCTTCATCTTCTTCTTCTGTGGTATTCTGAGTATGCAGCAGGAAACAAGCTGAGCGTCTGTGTGGACATAAAAGGAGGAAGTGTTAGCCTGCAGGCAGAGAGACAGAGCTGTCCCTGTGTGTGTGTGTGTGTGTGTGTGTGTGTGTGTGTCTGTGTGATGTTGGCGATTACTTCTAAGAGAGACGACCATTAACCCTCAGTTTGTCTGTGACCCTCTCATTCACATACTTAACCCCCCTCAGAGGTCAAACAGGCTCTAAGTGGCCTGTGGGGCGATCGAGAGTGTGAGATGAGCGAGAGGAGATACAGAGTAGAACACACATCTCAGCATCACACTGTTTGTTAACGTGATGTTAAAAAGCTGATTTTTTTGTGTCAGTGCAACTAATCTGGACTTTTTAAATCCATCTAAACATGTTAGATCAGGGGTGGGCAACTGGCGGCCCGGTGGCCAGATGCGGCCCCCATCAACCCTCAATGTGGCCCTCGGGTCAATTTTTACGTATCAATTAATTGGAAACATGAAAAACATGACAAAATCTGTCATGAATTCATGAAAACCAGAAATATGTCCATAATAATATTTGATCACTGGCATATGTTGAGTTAAATTTGAGACATTATTGACTGTAATTGTTTTTGTATCCTACAATTTGGCCCCCTGGCAGTGAGAATTAAATGAATGTGGTCCTTGCTGTGACCAAAGTTGCCCATCCCTGTGTTAGATGGTTAACATGTTAATCTAACTGAAAAATGTAATTTCTCAAAGTTGGACTAACACAACTATAATGTAGTTTGGGGTCAATTTATTCTCAAATGTATTCACCTCAATCAGACCCAAATTGGACTAGACGTTATGATGCATGCATGCTCCATAGTCCCTGCTCTGGGCTTTGACCCAGAAGTGAAGCATCATAAATGTGTAGAAGAAAACAAGACGAAGGGATGAACATGGAGAGAGTCAAAAAGAGAACCAGAAGAGGAGAGCTGTAAGGTCTGTAATGATTTCACTGTCCCCTCCCTGTCCTCTCATTCAAACAATTTGCTGCTTTCTTACTTGTTTGTCCCTTGGTGCTTATATACAATGGAATGGCCTTATTGAGTTATAACTGTAGCTTCACTTAACTGTGAAAATGGAAACAGACTGTTAGCATTCAGTGTTTAGGAGATTATTATTTTTTTATCTACTATTAGAGCTGCAGAAATACTTAGGAAGTACATTTTCTACATTTTTTGATAATTGATTAGTCCTTTTATTGATTGAAATTTTTTTTGGCTGGTTGGTTCCAGTTTCTGAAATGTAACGATTTTCTTGTGCATGCACACAACTTCTTCAAATTTCTTGAGCTGCATTTGTGAACTCAAAAAGATGAAAAGCGAACGAAATGCTCATGATGTTTGTATTACGTCTGACCTCCATGCACATAATGAAGCTGCTTTACTAGTCCTGTTTAGACTGCTCCTTCAAAGTGTGATATGTACATCTACCTCTGAGGTTGTCTGAGGTGATTTTATTTTATAGTCACATGTCAAAGGCTCAGCGAGCACACAGGCTGATAGTGACTCAAACACTGAGGAGATAAACCTCCTCCTCTTCTTCCTCCTCTTCTCAACAATAACTTTCCTAAAACACTGGCCCATCAGACAGGATCACAGTTTTATTGTGACTCATAAACTCAGTTTATGACAACACGTGACCCCCCCCCCCCTCCTCCTCCTCCTCCTCCTCCTCTGTGTGATTTCAGGGTAATGACTTTACAGTACCTGTGCCCCCAGCATGGACTCACTGTTCGGGTATGCCCTCCATGGAGACCCCCCTACTCTGATGGCAGACTTGTGGAGCCAGGATGGCTGATTCGACTCCCAGAGGACGAAGGAGGAGCATGAGGAGGAGTAGAGTTCATGGAGTGTTGGGGGGATTATTTCTTCTGTAGATCAGTGCTGGCTAACAGCAGGTTGATTCATTAAAGGGAACATCTGAACAAAACATTCAGTTTAGTCACTCACACATGATGCACCCAGTTTGAATGAGAGCAGAGGATGCTGTGTTTAGTATTTCTGATGTGTTCAGTCTCATGTGTTGTCTGTTAACAAAGATTGTGAGGATGTGTTTGACAGACTCTGTCTTCACTCATACTGAATTGAAAGAGACAGAACAGAGTTAAAACAACAAAAACACAGCTGTGACTGTGAGACGAGAGGAGGACGTCTCATGTTTGAGTTGTGAAAACTTCCTCAGTCTACTTGAAATCTACCCCTTCTGCCATGCAAGTGTGACTTGGCTACAGTCAGACATCTCTTCATAGAATCAACAGCTGTGGCAGAAAATGTAAATGTGCCAAAAGCTGCGGCTCCATTGATGTCCACTGTAGGCTGTCTCCTTCAGTGAGTCAGTCCCCACAGAGCCCCATGTTAAAATGTGAAACTTTACAGCAGAAATAATTATGTTTACAGCCTGGCACAAATATAATTTTGGTCTCTATAACTCATGTATCTCTTCATGACAAATGTAGAGGCTGAATTTCTTTACAGCTCACCTGTTTACATTATATCTAGGCTTAAAGTGATGTAGAATTAGGGGTGTGGCCTCTGAGTGACAGGGGGAACTGCTAGCTGTCTGTTAGGAGTTGACATCTCAGCTATTTATGACACTGAACTGAGTCTTTGGGCTGTGTTTGTGCTGTTGGAGCCTTCCAGATTTGGAACATACAGACCGTCCAAAAAGTCTGAGCTCCACTTTTACAACCAGTCTAATTAGAACATTATTTTATTTACATGTTAGGGTTCGCAGAGAAATAGCCACACCTCAAATGATTCAGTTTCTTCTTTTTAATCTCTGCCTCTGTCCAGAGCAGGATCAAAATATCCCACTAAAGGAGCCTTTTCTCTTCCTCTGCCGGCTGGAACTGTTCACTCAGATCAGGTTGAGCATGTTTGGTTTCCTGGATTATTATTACACAGTTTTTGATCCTTATTGCTGCTAAAGGGTTCTGACAGAGACGAACACAGAGCTGACCATAAGGCCTAAACTCAGAGAAAAACAGCCAGGCCTCAGTTTGGGCTGATTTAACCTCACAGGTTAATACAGGGTTATAATGAGACTGATGTTAGCACAGTAATTATTTGATTAATTAAGGATATAAAAGTCTTGGAGGAGAACAGGAGTTGTGTCATGTGTCTGAACATGAGGAGGAGAAGGAGGAGGAGGTGGAGGAGGAGCAGTGTGATTACAGAGCAGAGTGGGCGCTCAGCAGGATCCTCTTCAGATTACAGTTGAATTACATGAACATAAGAACAGTGTTTATCTGCAGCTCTGTCATTAAAGCGACCTGCAGCTCTGATGGTTTGTTATTATGTTGAACACTAACACACTCTCACGTGTTCGCATATACGCACACACTGATATATCCACGTTTCAGGGATGGTCTCTAAATACAAGTAAATCTCAGCAAATTTCTTCTTCACTGGCATTATTTGTTTATCCACGATCGCTTGACATCTGAGGACCGGCTCTGTTAGAGACTCTTGGTCATCTTTTGTGGTGAACTGAAGTCCAAGATGTGGTCTAAAGGCGTTCTTCTCTGATCTGAATCATAGAACAGTTTGCTCACATTGGGACATTTACAAACGGACCAAAATGTGTGATGCATAAGAAAATGCTCCTCATGTATTGGAGTCTCTGACCGTGCTTATCAAGTCAGTTGAGCAGAAGAAGCATGTTAATCAAGCGTGTAGATTTGGATGTTCTTGCATGTTGTCGAAAGTTGGGAGCTTATATAGTCATCCGACCAAATCTCTATGAGCAACTACTCCTCCTCAACAGTTCACCACATCAGGGTTTGATTGACAGGGCTTTCACACCAACACAAATGTGTGAAAAGGCTCTGAAATTCATTTTTACTTTCAATCATATATTTTTTTTTAAGTCAGATGACTGATAAAGTACTTTCTTACAATGTGTGATATTGGTCTATTAATTAAACTGATGTCCTCATCTCAATAGACTGAGAACCAGCTAGCATAAACACTCTCCACTTTTGTTGGTCAATATGTGACTTTCACATCTTCTTTGAATACCTCTCTCTGTCGTTCCATCTCTGTCTCTCTCTGAGCTCAGCTCTTGTTTCACGTCTTTAACGAGGGAGGTGTGTGTGTGTGTGTGTGTGTGTGTGTGTGTGTGTGGAGGTGCTGCTCTGCCATGTTTTCTTTAGATAGGTCTCGGTGTTCTAGGAAGGAAGCCTAGAGAAGAGGATTAACTCTAACCCAGAGGAAGGAAGAATCAGATACACTGGACACACACACACACACACACACACACACACACACACACACACACACACACACACACACACACACACACACACACACACACACACACACACACACACACACACACACACACACACACACACACACACACACACACACACACACACACACACACACAATCTGAAAATCTAAAACACATTTTCACCCTGACGTCTCCACATGTGGATCCTGAACTGGACTGTTTTCTTTTCATCTGACTGTGGGGTTTCCACAGTAACCCCCCACTCCCCAGGAGGACTGTGCTGACCTGATTATCAGTCAGGACCCCCCTTAGTGAGAACAAAATCTATTTCACAGCTTCATGCTAACGCATCTCTCTACGTGGTCCTGTGCTTGTTCAAGTTCAGCATGAACAGTGAAATCAGGTGTTAATATCAAATAAAAGGTTCAGGAGGGGAGACACCAAGAGGTCTTATGTTGTTTTATTTTGTTTTAAAGTATGGTCTTTATATTTAAGGAGATGATTTATGGATTTAATGTTTTGATTTCAAGCTTCTAATAGGGTTGTAAAATGTTCAATACTTGGATACTTTTTAACACCAAGTAGACACAGCGCTGTCTAAATTGCACAAATACATCTGCAAGTTTTTTGTTTAAAGTGTGCCGTCTGTAATTTCTGGTAATTAAAAACAAGAAATGACCGAGCACTTCTACTTTTGTTACCCTAGCTTCCTTCTTATTGAATGCTATTTCCCCTGTCTCAATGTGTTCTCTGGTCTTTTGCTATTGGTGCTTAAACTAAACATTATTTCAAAGCTGAAATACAACAAGTTATCAGCTGTATTTTTGTAAACGAAGCAGCAAAACTTAACTATCAATGGCTCACTAGCACCTGGCTTAACCAGCCAAATGTTGGATTAAGGGATGGTTATGAACTGGCGCTATACAACTATCCTTCACAGCAAAGCACGCTTTTGTTTCTTAAATGCAATTACATGTGTACGTGTCATTGTATTCGCATTGTCTAACAATTTGGAGAAGGGATTGATGCAATTTGTTGATTTCATTCTGCAACTTTAGAAAGAACACCTTTCACACTGTTTGAGGTATCTACGACACACATTATAAGAACGAATAACATTCAGAGGAACACTTTTCATAACTATATATTATCAAAAATAATAACAAAAATTTCAGACAATACAAACATCAAGAATTCGTTTGATTGGCATGAAGCACCAAATCAAACTACAGAGAAGAAATAGTTAATCTCAACAGAGCCTGACAAGAACTTCATGTTGAGAGATGTGGAACAGTTTCAGTCCTTGACAAAGAGGAAGTGTGGGTGTTTAGAAGACCACCAGCCTCCAACCTGCTGCAGAAAGCTGAGAGCATGAAACCTCAACTCTCACACACACACACACACACACACACACACACACACACACACACACACACACACACACACACACACACACACACACACACACACACACACACACACACACACACACACACACACACACACACACACACACACACACACAGTTTAATGAGGGCTTTCCTTTCCCCCTGCAGTTTCAGAATCTCCCCCAAAACACTCGCTATGAAGACAGTGAACAACGACAGGTTGCCTACGCTCTGCGTGGGGTCTATGATAGCGTTTGTTAGTGCCTCATAATCACATTTAAATGTAACCTGTGGTGATAATGAAATATGCACTTCTGCATCTGCTTAATTTTTCAACAGGTTGCTGTTTGGTATTATATGATTCTTTCTTGCCAAACATCTACAGCTTACAAAAAAATTAAAAAATTAATCAAATAATTACCAAATACTCACCTCAACCTGTCTAATCTACACAAAAATTACATTTCCCACTGAATTTAACCTGCAAACAGTCACTGGGGTTATGGTCATTTAGCTAAGCTGTTGGTTAGACAGTCTATGACTACATATGTTCCTGCTCTTTAAAGCTGAAGCTCTGTGACTAGTCCACAGGTGTAACACATACTTTAATGAAAAATATGTTGTTATAACTTTTTATTCATATTTTAAATTATTATTCACTGCTCTGCTTTCTGTTCATTTATTAACCAGCTCGTCACTACATTAAGACTCTCAATCTCAGACTTTGTGTTAAAAGTCAGTAAACAAACTGAGTTCTCACTTGGTGAAGTTTCATTTCTTCATAAATCAGAAACACAACAGTGTGTCTGTTAGTGTTTCTCTGCATGGGTGAGTGTGTGTGCGGTTACTACGTAGACACCTAGGGGGTCTCAGCATTCAGGATTCTCATCACGGAGACCGTAAAGATCAGCTCACCACAGCTTGTCTCCACGATAATACCTCACTGAGTCATGAGCAGAGATGGGACAAACCTCCGTGTGGGAGGAGGAACCACATGGGGGGCTGACGGCATGCGGAGGAGGGTGCTAACCGTGAAGACGCTGGGAATCCCTCTCAGCCTGATCAGAAGAGGTGCGTAGAGTCACACATGAATGCTCGAGCTGATATTGCAGCTGCTGCAGAGGAAGACAGAAAGTAAAAACCCAAAGGTCAAAGGTTTGTGAACATGTTTACACGCCATCAACAGAAAACTACAGAAAAACTCCAGAGACACAGAGAGGGAAAGAGAGAAAGAGGAGGGAAGTTTAAAAAGATTCATGTCAGGTAAAGTGATTCCTGTAACTTCAGGTTAACCAGAAACTGTGGCCACAACGAGTAGGTTTCATGAAAAACAAAGTTTGATGCATCGCTAATATTTAAAGCTGGGAAATTATCTGAGCAACTGAATTTAAACAAATTTACAGATTATCAATCTCACATTACTGTAAACACAGTTTAGGTTGGCTGGAGTGTGAAATGTCTTTCTGAGAACATACATTCGCAGATTTGCTTCTGCTCAAAATCATCTCAGCTAACAAGCTCTGCTGCTGCTGGGAGGGAGATTCACGTTATATGCTGAGAAGATTTGGAAATTAGACGTTGCTGCGATTGTGGAAACTCTAAACCGAAACATGAAAATCCCAGAAAACTTTATACGGAAGCTGCATGAAAAAATGTATGATATATTTCAGAGTGTGTGTGCGCCCTGCAGAGCTGGAGGTTTTCATGTCTGCAGTGGGTTGACACTCAGATTGTTGGTGATGTGTGTCTGTGTTATGGCTTTGTGTTGACCTCTGACCCTCTGAAATGAGGTGAAGGTCTCTGGAGAAGCAGAGAGTGAGAGTGTTAATATGTGCGAGGAGAAGATAGATATCTGAAACCTGCGCTCTGAAAACATACAGACTGTTTAAATGACAGACTCACAGCCACCCTGATGTCTCCTGCTGGTTTGGGGACTCCCTCTGTGATGCATCAAGTTTTCTGGACTTACATTTGGGAGAAAGGGGAGAGATAGAGATGAGCAAAGGGTTAGTAAAGGTTATGATATCAAAGCTAAACAGTACAGGTGTTTAAAGTTAAATAATTGTCATGAGTTCAGAATTAGCTGAGGTGACACCTAGCAGACAGCTAGCAGGTACTACCTGTCACTCAAAGTGGCCAAGCACAGTGGCCTATTCAGCCCTTACAGCTGAATGATAAATGTGCTATAGAGACCCAAACTGTTGTTGTAAAAGGGTCTAGGGTCTGATGTAACCCGTTTTAAGAGCCGCGAACCGAACGTCCACTTCCTTCCAGTTCGTTGTTGATAGCGTCCATAGCAACCACCATAGCAACAGTAGAAAACGTAACAGTCCAACGTTTCTCTATCGAGACCTGAAAGAATCTTCGTAGAAACGAACAAACTCAAGATCATAAATATAAACCGAACGAAGATTATGAAGATGTAATGTACATTTGTCGGCAGAAAGGTTATCAAAACGACACTTAAGCCTCAAACTATCTTAAAATATTGTATTTTCCGCCGAAAATAGAAGGGATGTCTGCCATGTTTTTTTTTTCGCCAAGGGAAAACTGGGCAGTCACGTGACCTGAGGTATGCCTATACAAAAGAATAGACAAAAGGAAACGTAGACATGTCACAATTTTAGAGCCCTTATTGTGAAACGACTACGTTTTGCGCTGTGGACCAACGTAGGTATTACACATTTTGACATGAGACTGGGTTGGCTGTAAAGTTGGACATTTTAACGCAGGGCTCTATGGGGACTGACTCGCTGCAAAAGACAGCCTCTAGTGGACACTAGAGGAACGGCATGTTTTGCACTGAGCTCCTTGGAGTTTGCCACTTTGTGAAAACTTGCAGCTTCAGTTAAGACACATGAACACCGAGAATTACCGTGAGTCAAACAGGCTGTTCAATTTTCCAGAGAGGACAGAGGTACACACCCCCTCAGTCAGTCTTTTTGTGTGCTGTTAGTCTGTGGAGAAAACTTCTTCTCGTTGAAGCTTGTCCAGACGTCTGGTTTCTGATGGAAAATCCTGAAACTTGTCCTGAACCACAGAGACGCTCTTTCTTCAGGGCTGAGCTCCACCTGACGAGTCCTCAGAGCTCAAACGGACCCGACAGGAGCTAGACTGCAGCACAAACACAGGAGGGAGGCTGACAGGTGTACAGAGAGACAGACCTGAAAGAGGAAAGAGAGCGGGAGGGGTGAGACAGGTAGAGAAAGAGAGAGAGAGAGAGAGAGAGAGAGAGAGAGAGAGAGAGAGAGAGAGAGAGAGAGAGAGAGAGATGTTTTCTGTTGTGGGAAAAAGAGCGAGGGAAACCCAGACACAAATATAAACACTGGCTCTGACTTCAATAACTCCCCTCTCTGCCCCCTCTCCCCTTCCCTCTCCAAACATAAATAAATAAAACATCTCACAGAAGTCTGAAGAGAGTGAGGAAAGGGAAAATCTTTACTGAGAGTTTTTCCGATGTGATGCAAGAGAGCACAAGCATTCAGGTAATTGCTTATTTCATTATTTTTAAAGTGAGCTACAACATTTAACTGTTATCGATTAATATTCTGTTTGATTTCTTCAGACAATTTGACCCACTTGGTGTTTTTAGCTTCTTAAATGTGATGATTTTTCAAGAATTTCACTGAATTTGAAGTCAGGCATTGTTTTGTCTCAGGTGTTGGATGTTCAGAGGTTGAGTTCTCGTTGCAACAGCTTTAGGGTTGAATCCATGGCCGGCATCCCCCTCTCTCTTATCCCAACATTTCCTGTTTTTTTGTCAGCTGAAAACTTGGCGATGATAGTTATGTTTGATTGAAATCTGCCTCCGATGACAGGAAGAAGCAGTCAAAGATACTGACGTCATTTTCCGTCTAACTTTGAGACAACAGTGTGAACAGTGGACTAAATGTGCAGTGAGAGAATGATCTGAACTGAGATGCAGAAAGACAATCACACACAGACTCTAAACTCTGAGGGTTATCTTCTGATGTCTGCAGTAGGAGGAGTGTGACTGATGGACACCAGGCGAAGGTCTGTATAACACACACACACACTTAACTGCAGTTCTCTGGTCTGGATGGTGCTGACATCACTCCTGGGTCTTTTGCCAAAGCTACTTGCCACTGGCTCACATCCAGACCTACATCTGCAGTGACCCCCCCCCCCCCCACACACACACACACGTGCACACAAAAAGTCTACCATGTAAACACGCAGACAGGCCCGCTCTCTCTCTGTGAAAAGTAAGAGCAGAACGTTCCAGTCACAGAAAACAATCTACTGCTCACTCTTGTTGACACATTGACACACAAAATCAAAGATAAAGCATCCCCCAGCATAGCGTCCAATTTATTCTCTGTCTGGTTTTTTTATGTTCACCTTTTGTCTTATGTTACATGTTCGGAATAAACAAATCAAAATCCTTTAACCCCTTTTTATTTAAACATCTGGAAGTGGGTTGATTATAAATAAGAGGAATAAACACTGATGTTCCCGAGGTCAAACTCCGGCAAGATATGAAGGAAAAAATCTGATTGATTTTAGTTTTATTTGTTTACACCTACAAGAAGACATGTTGCAGGTGTGTGCATAACACTGGAGTCAGCCTGTCAGCTGCTCAGAGCTGATGGAGTGAGACTACACACATGCTGAAATGTGACCTTATCAGAGAGGACGAAGGGTGGGTGGGGGTGGGGGTGGGGGGTATATTGGGTCGGTCTGGATTACTTTTACATTCTGCTCTGTAACAAGAAGTACTGGCACACTCTCCTCACACTCCTCTGACTGTAACAAACTGTTTCTGTGAACTACAGCATGTGTAGAATGAGGTCAGAGGTCAAGTAGTGTCAGGTTGGAAAAAAAAAAACAATAATTCTGCAAACGCTGACTTTTGTTTGGTTTCTAATAAATATGCAAACAAGTAACTCTAAGAATCTTAACCGTTTTTTATGTTTTTTATTTTCCACAAAATGACGTGAAGGGTCGAGGGCAAGACTCAAATTAATGACAGGAAGAACAATAATGTGAACTACAATTATTCAAATGTGCAAAAATTGCTCCTCCTTTTTTGGAGGTGGTGAAGAAATCAACAAATACAATAGGCCTACATGCTGGCTTCGCAAAAGCCGATCAGTGTTTTGATTTCCCTGACTTTGTAGGCTGAATCAGAAATGTTCTGAAGACAGAACAAAGCTGAAGAAAAGAGCTTGAATTTTTCAACTTTTGACAAATCATCATGTTGTTATTTCAGCAAACTTAATATATATTAATATGAGGAACTAACAAGAAAGGCTGTTTCTTTTTCAGGTTTATACCGCTGAAGTAATCCAGAGATATGTCTCTGTGTGACTTAATATTTACAGTTAAAGAACGGCGCTCCGTCAGAGGATGTCATCAAACCTTTTGGCTCTTTTTGCTGCACTTCAGATCTGAAAACACCTTCATGACCTGACAACTGCTCATGTGAGGTTGATTTGTAAACCTGGAGCAGAGCAGAGTGACATCACAACAGCATCCGAGTTCACCACCGAGCGTTGCATCAGAGGAAAAGGGCCGCTGTATGAACACAGTGAAGGCGAAATTTCTTCTTTAATGAGATGAATGATAATGTTGAAGCTAACAGGGTTCAGTCAGATCAGTGTGTGTGTTTTGTCCTGGTGTTGTGTTTCAGGTTCTGGTATTACTGAGGTAAGGAAAGGAGGGGTGAGTCGGCTCTATGTACAAGAAGAGAGGGGTGACAGATGAACAGAAGGGGGAGGATGAGCGGGAGGGTGGTGGGGGGGGATTAAGCCAGCGTCTGACACCGAAAGATCGTCTTGTACTCTCTGGCAGCGACCAATCTGAGAAATGCTTCTTATGGAATAGAGTCTAAGAGGAAATATTCTGAACCTCTGTGGACTAAACAGAGTGTGTGTGTGTGTGTGTGTGTGTGAGGGGCAGGGCACAAAGAGAGCAACAAGAGGAGGAAGAGAAGGAGGGAGAGGGGAGAGAGAAAGCAAAAAGGGGAGGAGGAAGAGGAGAGAGAAAGCAAAAAGGGGAGGAGGGAGAGAGAACAGAGAGCAAAAAGATGAGGAGAAATATAAGGAGAAATTTGATCCGGAGGGATGGAGGTTCTGCAGCGAGTGAATTCTCCTGATTATTTCCTGCTGCTTTCTCACATCAGCCTGATTTCACGTGGACATTTTACTCAGGTCTGGCAGGAACAAGTCCAAGTAACACATCCAAAGGAGTCCTGAAAATGTCAAGAAAACTTTAGTGCACGAGAGAAATCGAAGAGCCTAAAATCAAGTCTCAGAGCAACAAGCCCAGACTAGATTCACTCCTTCATCAGGGAACTAAAGTTTTATTGTCATACATGATCCCGTGTTTTCTGTTTTTACTACCAACTAATACTGTTATTTTAGTTTAATGCTCTTTGTTGTGAACTACCAAGTTGCCAAAGTGCTCATTCTGTAGTAAATGAGTCCTGTGGGTGATTTATTATATTATCAAAGCCTCTGTACATCCACACTGGTGTGTTTAATTGTTCTTGCTGATTAGGCCAGAGAGGATTGTAAACAGGTGCAGCTATGGTGAAATAAGTTCTAAGCCCACATATTCCAGAGGTCTAATCATGGTCTTAATCAGTAACACCTGTGTGGGTGTACGGAGGCTTTAGGACTGAGGCATTCATTTGTTATTATCACCTCATCCAGACTCAGTCACTTAAAGTTACATTGATGTAGAAGTTCTGAAATTTGTATCTTCGTTTTTGATTCTAACTTTGTACGCTGTAGGGGCGCCAGTGGCCTAGTGCTTAGTTTGCACGCCTCATGCACAGAGGCTACAGTGCCCAAAGAAGGCACAGCCCGGGTTCGATTAAGACTTGTGGCTCATTCCTGCATGTCATCCCCCACGGTCCTCTCTCTCTCTAATAAAGGCGTTAGAAGCCTAAAACATAAATCTAAATACACAAAAAAAAGAAAAAAAAGAAAATGGCATGCTACTCAATTATCTGACCACTCCTGCACAAACTGAACAGCGGTTTCATTACAAGTTGACTTAGTTCTATTAAACATGTTCAGACATAGTATGCTATCATATATACCACATACAGTCAGTCATAAGTCTGATGGTTCCAAAAGTAATCATGTGCCCCTTCCAATGATATGACATAAATCTGAGCAGTCCTCAGAAATGAACGCAAGAGAAAATAAATCTAATTCTGTTTGTATGTCTTTTGATGTTCCTCTTTACCTTCTTAAAGTAACAGATTATTGTATCTCTTTGTGTCTGATTTAAAAGCCTAAACATGACAGAGAACAGAGTGCATAGCAACAGAAGATGATCTGTGGAAAGTTCCACCCATGAGAAAGTTTTGTTTTTTGTGAATTTGAAACAGAAACAGATAGAAAGTGACGTGTTTTCAATGAAAAGAAATGTGTATATGGTTTTGTTCAGTGGCTGTGGAGCCACTCCCTCTCTACAACAGAGAACACTTTGGGTCAATCACTAAGCACACACTGCCACCTATTGACAAAATACTAAACTGCAGGTAAAACAGCATGCTGACATTTTCATGTTAGGTTTTAAGGGGACATCTGGTGGTGGAGTTTGTCACTGCTTTAAACTTCCTCTGTTAAGGTGATTCAAACAGTGATAAAAAGAGTCAGAAAACTAAAATATGTGTAAAGGGATTTTATTAGTAGTGAAAGAAGGCACTGTGCATGTCGACTCAGACTGTGGTCAGCTAACAGATAAGTGCTTTAGGTCAGTTCTGTGATCGTAAGCTTTAAATGGTTTACAGGTCAGTTTTAAACTAGAACAGGATCTAGTCTTAATGTCGGGCTCAGGGTCTGATCAGGGCTGGGTCTACTTCCTAGTTCAGGGTTGGGTGTAGCGCAGATATTTTTTCCCAGAAGGCAGCTCTTTGGTGGTCACTCCGTTAGGGAAGAGAGCGGCAGCCTCAGCGTCAGAGAGAGAGGGAATTACCATCACTTTTTCACCAGCCTGAAGCACACGAGAAACAGAGAGGGAGAGAGAGTTACTTTTGGTTTCACAGCAGAAGCACTGCCGAGTCTGAACACAAAAAGATGTCCAGTGAATGTTTTACAAGTTTTTATTGTATAATAGTGACACAACAGCATACCACACACTAACAGATGCATTCTCCAAAATCCAGAGTCCTGACTCTAAATACTGGAAATCCAACTAAGTCTCTCACTGTCAAACAAGACTTTAGAGGAAATGAACAGGGAGGACGAAGGGCAGGAGGACTTGGTGATAGTTTTTAACTAAACATTCAGGAAGAAAAAATTAAAAACTCTGAATAAAGACGTGTGAACATGGGCAGTTCATGTTAATACACGAGCGGGAGGTGAGTAAAAACTGATTTACTTCTTTCTTCAGCCAGCTAGCTTATCAATCGGCTATCATTTAGTTCATGTGACAATGCAGAGAGAGTGTGCTCGGCTGTCCTCATGGTTCCCCCAAACAACAGGATATCTGATCGTAAATACAAAACAAAATTATGATTTCATCCCCGATGTCCTCCAGAGCCGAACAGATCACTCAACACTTATGTTTGCCTAGTGCATGTATGGGTACCTCACCTTCCTCCAACAGCTTAATAGGTGATTCTTAAATTCATGTGTTAAATTCAGTATGACTGCTTGTCTTGTTTGTGTCTCAATTTGGAGGTAGCACCCCTTGAAGGACGCTGCCTATGAAGGACCAATTCTTCAAAATCTGCGTATACACTCAGGACAAACTGAAAGAGACTGTCTGGTGTACGGAGGATTCCTCGTTTGTGTCACTAGCTGTCCAAACCCTCACCCTGTTGATTTTAAGCGCTAACCCTGTCACCTAGCAAATTAAACCACCACACCTAAACTAAGTGATGTAAAACACCTATTATTGTCACCAAACACTTCATTGATGAATTATAAAGATCAGACCACTGTTCCTTATCTTCAAGTAAGAGTCAACAAAGTTCAAGAAAGCACAAAGATATTCATGTCATGATTCCTGATAAGACTTCTCACTCTTTTTTCTGATTTTTATTTTTATGTTTCCACTAGATGAGTTTTGTTTCTTGTTTAATCACGCTCAGTCTGTAATTGTGTGCTGTATGCCAATTGCTAATTTTTATGTCAGACTTAAATAAAAGGTTCACAGAAAACGTTTAAAAAAAATGGCACACAAAGAATCTTGAGAAATGTAAGACACACTAGATGGATCCTGTGTTGACTGGGGGAAGAAGGACGCATTTGTCAGCCTTCCTCTGCCGCTCCACTGTGACCAAGTCCTGGAAGCATTTGAAGGATTTGGTCACAGTGGAGCGGCAGAGGAAGGCTGACAAATGCGTTCATACATCCTTCCCCCGGTCAAGTCAACGAATGTCAACTCTGTGATTGACTGGTGACCTGTCCAGGTTTAAGTTTGCCTCTAACCCAATGACAGCTGGGATTGGCTCCAGCCCCACACAACCCCTAACAGTACAGTGAAACCGATCATACATGGAATCACACTTCAGCTCTCTGACCACTGACAAAAGGTTTTCCTTCAGCTTGCAATAAATCAGGAATTTGTTGAGTCATTTATGAAGTCAAAACAATAAAGCTCAGCTAAAGCCCCTCAAATCTGTAGATGTTAGTTTAATGTTTTGGATAAATCAGTCAATGTGTCAAAATAGAAAATAATCCTGAACTATTAATATTGCAGTATCATGATATCTAACCTTTAATATAAAAAGATGTTTTCTTTGGACTGAAGCTGATACTGAGAACATGAATGACATTTCTTTGTATTTGCTTAAATTTAAACGTGCGTTCGTTTTCTGTGCTTGCTATGATGACAGTTGGTGCACCTGTCTGACATCACCCGTCTGTGAGATGTTTCTGCAGGTGTCAGATTTACCTTCCAGTCGACAGGTGTTGCGACCTTCTTCTGGGCAGTGAGCTGCAGAGAGTCGATGACTCTGAGAATCTCATCGAAGTTCCTCCCCGTGGTGGCTGGGTAGAGGATGGACAGCTTCAGCTTCTTATCAGGACCGATCACAAACACCTGCAGGAGGTAACCAGGACAAACTCACTACAGCAATAAATATAACTGAATACTAGAATATGTTTTTTTACAGAAAGCATAGCTGGGGAGGATTTCCCCTCAAAATTAGCACAAGATCTTTGTAAGTATTAAAGTTATTCACAAAGCACCTTAGCCCTTAAGAGAGCGCCTGAGGAGAGAAACTGTTGGGAGGAGCGAGGAGGACTTAAGAGTCGGAAGAGTTTGTGAAGCTGACTAGGAAATGGAGAATGTTCTCCAAAAACTAAATAAAGAATATTATTGAGTCATAGTCGGCCCTAACAGACCAAATGTATTTATGCAAACACTTGACACCATCTTGGACTTTCTTCAGTGCAAAGATATAATGAGAGTTTCAACCAATTTTTTATATTATAACCCTCATTGCACAAACTGGACGACTCGGCCAGAGTGGGAGACCACACATCCAGCCGTCTGTAGTAACGACTTCACAGACACGAGATCTCACAGAAACTTGCGTGATCAAATATGACTTCAGAAGAAAATCAAATAAGGACAATCGACATCATCAGCTGGCTCTCTTGCTGTGTGTTTTGCAGCGAAAATACGAAAAATAGGATGAAATCATAGGATCAATCACATTAACAACCATCAGACCTCAGTTGTCATCAACATCACCATGACAGCAGAAATCACACTTTATTTAAACAGGTGTGGTTCAATGTTATCTGCACTAATAACAGGTGTGGTTCAATGTTATCTGCACTAATAACAGGTGTGGTTTAGTGTTACCCACTCTAATCTGCATTATCTGACAGTAGCGGTACAAATAGAGTTTTAATTGTTTATAAAATGATTAGTTGGAGATAAAAATAAATAAAAAAAGGTTGAAACTCTTCCAAAGGGCGCTGGACTGTTTCTCACAGTGACAGTATTGCTGGTCCTCTCAGATTTATCATGAATCATCAGATGATAATAAAGTCTGTGTGTGTGTGTGTGTGTGTGTGTGTGTGTGTGTGTGTGTGTGTTAATGTTTATGTTTCTCACACAGCGGGCGGTGAGCGGCAGGCCGTCTTTGTCCCTCTCGTCGGGGTCTAGCATACCGAGCTGGATGGACAGCTCTCTGTTGTGGTCGGCAATGATGGGGAAGGGCAGGGTGGTGTCAGCGTCGCTGTTAAACGCCATTACATCCTGCAAACACACACACGCAGAGTTAATGTTTGTGTGTTTTTACTCAGTTAATCATCTTCTGCAGCTTCACAACTCATATTTTACGAGTGATCTCAGACCTTTAATCTCACATTGTTTCATTCACAGTTATGAGTAATCATTCATCAAATTTGGAGCTGGAGCTTTTTATATTTTTGATTGATCTACAGATTATTCTTATTCTAAGAGGATGACTTCTCTTGCTGAGAAAAAAGATGAAAATTCAGGTGTGCTATTTTTGCAAAACAAAAACTTTATTGTCAAAATAGTTTACATTTAATTTCTGTCAATCAAATAATTTGTAATGTTTTATTTCTTGTAAGGGCCAGAGGAGGAAACACAGGTTTTTAAATATATACAGGTAGTCCATAATGTTTTGCAGGCAGCAGGGTTAACTGTTGAATAACAAAGCTGAACAGTATGTCTAATGACTGTTAAACAGTGATGTGTTGGACCAATCAGAGGCCGCTTTGAGGAGGTGGTGATATGATATGAAGTCAGTGAATAGCCAATCACAGTGAGGCATCTCAAGGCTAACTCTTGAATGGTTCACCCATTGGTTTAGAACAAACTCTACAGGTGCACATTTGGAGTCAGAGGACAGTTTAATTATTTTCTAAAAGTTTCATCACAAAGATTTAAGGTTAGAGGGTTAAAGTTTTTTGGACTTTAATTGCAACAAACTCATTTTTCAGTTCAACTAGAGAGTATCCATTGTATTTACATGTAAATATTTTATAAACCCAGTGATTTAAGAGAGGGCGCTATGAAGAAATGAATACACTGAAGACAAACTAAAAATGCTGCAGAAGAAGAAACAGAAAAGAACGCTTCATTTATTGAAATACTGATATATATATGCAGAGTATATCTATAATCAATTCACAGGATCTGCCTCCATCTTGTTATTGTTTTTATTTAAGTGTAAATAATAACCACTGAATTTTCTCTGATCTGTCACACAGACGACTGACCACAGCTTCTCTCATGTTTGATCATGAAAACAGACCAGAGGTTGTCCAACAGGTGACTTATGACCAATAAAAAAGCTCCAGCTCTCCAGCATTAAACTGATGCGACACATCAGATAAACACTGGAAAGTGACATTGGTGCACGTTACATTCTGTGCAGATAGCGACCGAAACTGATTATCATTTATTCTTATTATATAAGCGCTGTCGGCAGCTGTATCATTGAAATCGAGGACCATGACTATAATGCAGATTGTTTTTCAAGTGATGGATTTTGGTTTGAATTGTGTAAAGTAGTCTGCCTGTCTGACAAACTGTCCCAATAGTTTGAATAAAACTGTAGGAAAATAGAACACAGCATGAAAATAAAAATGCATAAAATAACTGTGATCACACTGACCTCTCATGACCACCTATATATGTCCTCATCATAAACACTGTAATGGTGAGCAATAATAACCTGCAGACTCCGCCCACAGTGACCTTACATACGGTACACCTCTAACACAACACAGGCAATAAATAAACACATACCTGTGTGTATCTGTGTGTGTGTGTGTGTGTGTGTGTGTGTGTGTGTGTGTGTGACCTTGCTCCAGTTGTGGTGGTCCTCCACGCTGTCGATGGATAAGGCAATCATCTTCACGCCTCGTTTCTTGAACTGGTCGCTGACTCGGGCAGCGCAGGCGAGCTCGGTGGTGCAGACAGGGGTGAAGTCCCTCGGATGGGAGAACAGGATCCCCCACCTGCAGGGGGCAACACACAGGAGGTGACGTTCATATTTCTACACTTTAAGAAAACCCTTTATGTAAAAGTCTGATGAGCTGAATGTCCCTCAGCAGGCTGCACACACTGGACACACCCGAGAGTGTTGAGGTCAAGAACACTGACTGAAGGTCATCATGCACAGAGGTCAGATCGTGTTTTCAACCACAGTTATTGAAAGGACATCACAATATGTGTGGTTTAAGATTGTCCAAATGTTTGATTCGTCAATACTTTACTATCAGATACAATCTGTAATTGTAATGATCGATATAATCAAAAGAGTACAGAGGCCATAAGAAATACATTCAACCAAGCAGCAACCTCCAGTGTTGAAAAATGAAGCCTGAAGATCACATATTATGCAAAATACACCTTACCAAGTTTTTTTTTAAACTACTATGTGTCACTGGTCTGTTTATGAAATCCACCGTCCCTCCAATTAAAGCACAAAGAGCCCCAAAAAAATATTATTAAAAAACAGTGCACATTTTAATATGGTATGTATGGGACTTACTGCAGTCAGCCTCAAGTTGCACTGTCACATTGGCTAAATTTTTCCACACCAGAGCATGCTGCTTGCTCTAATGTACGACGGAGGATTAGGGCCATGTTAAAAAAAAAAAATATTTTTTAAAATGTCCGAGATTAAAGTCGTAAATTTACGAGATTAAAGTCGTAAATTTATGAGAATAATCTTGTAAATTAATGAGTTCGAGACCAGACTGCGCAAAATGATGAAAGTAGAACTCTTAAAGTATTTTCCTCTGCAGACAACTTCCTCCTAGTCAGTGTGGTTCTTTCTTCGGAGAGGCCACAGTTTCTTGCAGTATCTTTTCAGGGTGCTGATATTTTATGACAATGTGAAGATGATGATGTGCCAAAAGCATGTGTAGTTTCATATCTGCATAAGTAAAGTCCCAACACAACTATTTGTGTCTGTTATCGGTCTGCCTTGTTAAAGTGTCTCATGTGCAGAGCCAGTTTGTGTCCTGTTCATCATTTTACAGATAAACAAGGTCTTACAAGTTGAAGTGAAAACTTCTCTTGAACTAACTGTTTTTACCGACTACACAAGGAAGCAGTCTATTTCCTGATTAGTGAAACCTTTAGGACAAAATGCTGCATGTTTGTCATTTGAGAACAGGATGCTGCTGCTCTTCTGATATAGACTAAAATAACAACTTTATTCTTTAAAGACTTTAAGAGTTCTACTTTCATCATTTACGTTGTCATTAATTTACAAGATTAAAGTCGTAAATTTACGAGATTAAATTCTTTAAATACTTTAATCTCAAAATTGTTTTTTCTTTTTTTTTTTTTTTAAACGTGGCCCTAATCCTCCATCGTACTAATGTTAGTATTAAGCTATTAAATTAATTATTGTATGATATTTGCATACCATTTTATTATTAAAAAAAACCTTAATTGGATAAAAACGTTTTTTGGGGACTGAAAGACTTTAATATAATTTCCCCAAATAGTTTGTCCTAACACAGTTCAGATTATTAGATAAGAAAATGGACTTTAAGATACAGAGTTACAAGTTTAGGAGGAGGAGAGTCTGCAGAGAGAGAGCTGAGAAACAGAAGAGAACAGAGAGAGAAAAGAACAGAAAGTCTCTGAGGAGGAAATTCCAGAGCATGAATGATCGAGAAAACAGACACTGTAGAAACACACACTGAGTATACAGACTGAAACACACATACTTAGAAGAGCTGTGTGTCTACTGGACATCACAGGACTCTTTACAATTTGTAAAATCCACATTTACTTTATCACATGATTATCCTCCTCACATGGTGTGTGTGTGTGTGTGTGTGTGTGTGTGTGTGTGTGTGTGTGTGTGTGGTAATGAGCAGTCATCACATGCAGTAGAAACTGGGACTGAACCAGTTCAATCCTGCAGGAAACACTCTGAAACTGTTACTGGGAGGAACGAGTTCAGAAGCTGGAGTAGAGTTTAAGCTAGAGAAGAAGTATAAAAAATAATAATAATAGTTTAAGTAAAACAACATAGTATCTGATAAATGAGACATTTTGCAGCCTGTGATTGTTCAGAAAGCTTTTAAAAACCTCAGTAAAGCTTCAGACCAGAACACATACACGTTCATCTGACCCCCATCACAGAAACCACCAGTCACATTAGATCAAAAACTGGTGCTTTTCTAAATATTTAGACTCATATTTTAGATAGAATAGATTTTTATAACTTAAAAATGACTACATCTGTTCGTCAAGACAGGTAAGTAGAGGGATGAGTCCAAACATGGCAAGAGAACCCCTGCACACAGACTCATCTGTACAAAAACATTTCAGTTTCCAAAGACTTAATTTAGACAGCATGGGACTTTTTGTTGGTGAGGTATCAATATCTAGTTCGACTTTTACTTTAATCAACTCTTAGTTTTAATCCTGGCAGCATTACAACCAAAGAACAACTACAAACTTTTTTTGCAACGCATCAGTTTCATGCTCTGTATAAGCTCTACCGGTTTGTAAACTTTTATAGATCCCTTCATAAAGATGTGTTTCATCAACAGGATTTACTCACATATAGGCTAAAGGTGGTTACGTCGCTTTGGATAAAAGCGTCTGCTAAGTGAATTGTAGAATTATTCTGATTTTGCGCAACAAAAAAAAAAAAAGTTTTTAAAAGTTATTTCAAAACTCTTCATGGTCTGATGAATGGGAAAAGTCTGAATGGAGGTTCTGGAGCGGAACACACTGGTGTGTGTGTGTGTGTGTGTGTGTGTGTGTGTGTGTGTGTGTGTGTGTGTGTGTGTGTGTGTGTGTGTGTGTGTGTGTGTGTGTGTGTGTGTGTGTGTGTGTGTGTGTGTGTGTGTGTGTGTGTGTGTGTGTGTGTGTGTGTCTTTTGTTTCTGCTGTTACATAAACTGCACCGATCAGGTTCACACTCACTAAACAGACAAAACAACACAAAATGCACACTGTGTGCTGCAGCTCTGTTGGCTGAACCACATTATAAAGACACCTCTCTGTATGATCTGTCTCTACATTACTTTCCAATAATAAACTTTATTTATTACGGCTCATTGTCTACCCGAGCAGAGGCACATTGTGTACCTGTGTGTGTGTGAATCAGCAGCTGCTGCATTTTTAAAACCTTTTAAACTGTTAAAAGGGCATCTTTGACTTCAGAGGTGTCTACTGAAACAGACCCCTCTCCCTGCAGCTGTCTGTGATACAAACACATCTCTAAACAAACTAACATTATGTCAGGTACACGGTGTCTGACATATTACGGGGACACGAGGGTTCTTTGGATGCTGCGCACTCACGAGCTGCCCAGGAAGTCGTGGAAGTGGATCCGGCCGATAGTGGTGTCGGCCTCGAAGTTTGGGAACTCGTCTCCAAGCAGAAGTCCCGGCATGTTGGCTCCGTGTGTCGGTCAGAAAGCAGAAGAACCACAGAGAGAATCTGCGCTGCTAATTATCTTCTTCTTCTTCTTCGTCTAGTAGTTTTCCGGCAGGCTGTACACTGTAGAGTGTAATGCTGCCCTCCACAGTCTAAGAGTATGTACTTACTTCATATCACCTGATAGAAGCCAGTGGCATGTCAACTCTACACTGGATCTATCTCAGCTGACAACGTGAACTAGGCGGGGCTTAGTGATAACGCCACATGTCATGAAGAGGCGTCAAGGTACGACTTTTATATAATGTGTTATATTGTAAAGATTATAGTAACCTAAATTATTTTAATATTATCAGAAATATGAAAGAAATGCAATTTTTATTAACTTTTTTCTTTCTTACAAATTAGTTAAAAAGCAATGTATAGCTAAACTATTAATGTGTGCAAAGCCAAGCTCTAAAACTATAGAGACAACAACATTCAATGAAGCAATTTTGAGTCCAAACATTAATATTGCTATATTGCTTTAATTTATTATTGATTTACTAACCTACTGGTTAGACTAATAGTTGTTAAGACAGTCTTAAAAAGTAATAATAATTATAATAACTTTATTTGTATAGCGCTTTAAAAAAAAGGTTTAACATTGCTTTGACGATGCAATAAGAACCCAAGTCAAATATATTGATCGTTTTTGTATTATTAGTTGATTTTTCTTAGTTATACATTTTAATTCAAAAGTATGTATATTAAACATTTTTATCGAGGCAGTGCGTTGTCATGGAAACCGGCCCCGCGAACTGAGAAACACAGTTTCCCGAGTGTCTTTGCGGGTAGAACATCAAAGATGGCGGATTTGCTGTGTGTTTTAGGACGTGATGTGAATGGTGAGAACAGATGATCTGAAGGAGATACAGCACTGCAGAGAAACTACATCACCTCCTCCACTTCTCCCTCCCCCCCCTCCCTGGTTATCCCCCACGTTCACCCCCGGTCATCATGCCGTCTCCCAAAGCGAAGGGCCCGGCGGGCCGCAGTGGAGGCAGCCCGGTGCTCGGAGGCTCCAACGGCCGCTACGACTTCATGTCCCTGACGAAGCCTCTGAACCGCTCATCCCCGCCGCCGCTCCTGCTCCAGCGACAGGGCTCCGACCCCACCACCGCCCGCCTCCGGGCCTCAGAGAGCCCCACTCGGCGCCGGGGCTCCAGCTCGTCCACGGGCTCCGGCCAGGGGCTTCCGGAGGAGGACGGTATCCGGCTGAACCCTTCCTTCCTGCGGGTGGCGCTCAGCTCGCTTCTCGCCATCGACCTGTGGATGTCCAAGCGGCTGGGCGTGTGTGCGTGCGAGGACTCGTCGTGGGGGAGCGTGAGGCCCCTCATGAAGCTGATCGAGGTGTCGGGACACGGGATACCGTGGCTGCTCGGGACCGGGTACTGTCTGTATAAGAGCGACAGCGCCGCGGGACAGGAAGTAATGCTCAACCTGCTCATGGGTAAAATAAAATAAAAACACCTGCTGCATCTGTGTCTGTGAGGAAGAGGGGTGAGGGGTGGGGGCTGGCACCTGTCTGTCTTGGCACCACTGAGTGTCTGTTATGCGCAGCTCTCCTGTCAGAGCTCACAGGTGTCACCCTCTCTCCACCTGATGATCTCCTCTGATCTTCACACTCCTCTCCATATCTCTGTCTGCTGTTGTACCTGCACGTTTTCGCCTCCAAGGTTGTCATGATACCAGAATTTTAACTTAGATAGGATTCTAGTAAAAACCAAGCAATAAACCTGTTTGTTCCCACAACAACAAAATCAAAGAACTAGACCCAATATTGCATAATTTCTTGTTTTTAATTACCTGTTGATAGCAAACTCCTGCACACTGTCTAAATGGTATATTTAGCAATGCATGCATGCCAATTACCAATTATTGGTAATAACAAGCAAGAAATTACACAATACTTAAGTAACATTTATCATTAAAGTAACAGACTGTAATGTTTATCATTACTTCTTAGTCTGGACTCTTAACTGGAGGTGGAGGCTTCAGTAGAGGCGTTGACTTGTCTTATGTTAAGTTACAGTTTGAAGGGCTGTTTGAAGAAGCAATATGTAACTCTGTCACAGAGCGTTTAAGATTGGTTCCGCCGTCCAAATTCAAAACAGGTGTCTCCCCCTGACCCCTCCTCTCTAGAGTCAATGTGCACGTGGGTTGCCACACTGACGCTTCAGTGTTTAGCCAGCTCTGCATCGGTATTGAAACCTTTCTGTGTTCTAACTTCTCTCCATTTTTCAAAAGTATCTCCAATTTCCATCCTTTTACTATGTTTCTGGTCGTGGAGCTTATTAAAAAATGTTATTTTTATTTTTTTTATATTACAAAAATACTCAGTCTTTTTAGGTTGGTAGATTCGGTTAAATCTGAACCAAGTTTTAAATCTGATATTGTGAAGACCAGATGGCCTAGCAGTGAGGTTGCGTTCTATGTACAGAGGCTGTAGTCCTCCAAGCAGGTGTCCTGGGTTAAAAGCTGACCTGTGGCTTCTTTCCTGCATGTCATCCAAATTTTGGTATCATGACAACCCTGGTAAAAGACCTCTACTCCCAAAACTCTGCACAGGAGATGTGTGCATCAGTCTGTTCTTATTCTAAGACTCTTATGAAACAGTCTCTGAGCAGTGGCTGGTTGGAGGACTCTCTGCACCTCTCTGTTTTATGTTGAGTAAAACTGCTTGTGATGCTGTTAGACTGAAAAATGTATTTGAAGAAAGGCCCTTAGGCTCCTGGAAACTGTGCTGAATATATCCAAAAGTATCGCTCTCCAGTGTTCAGAAACTGTATAGAAGAAACGTAGTAACAGAAACAGGAACATAGATGGAGAAACCCCCTATGCTTCTCCAATTATTAATAAGCGAGATGTAGCAGAAGCTGTTTTTAGGGTTGGGGTATTAATCAGAGGATGATAGATGATTTCTTCAGGGCTACACAGATTATTAAAAATGTTGTATAAAGACTTGTTTTCCCAGCAAACATCTGTTAGGGATCATCATTCATTAATATGAATGAGTAAACCTCCCTGAGTGTCTGGTGGTAAACACAGTCTCTGCTTCTCTCTCTCTCTGCAGAAAGACAGGCTGGTTTAACCTGCCCGAGCTGTTTGTAACAATTAACAATGGTTGTTCAGGTTGTTCAGGTAAACCAGGTGGCACACCTTTTTTAGAAGGAATAAAAAAGAGGAAGTCAATGTTTGTTCTGGATATGTGAGAGAAAAAAACATTCCTTAATTCTCAATGAGTCCAAATCTATCAGGATCCGGCAGAGACGGTCTGTAATAATGATCATTTGTAGAAATAAGGTCTCTTACCCGGGTAACCTTCATGTTAAACACATCATAACATTCAACATCATAAAGAGAGACAGCCAAAGCTCTGAGTGTGGATTGAGCGCAGGTTGTTAAACCCCGAAAACAGAGAGTCTGCAATAATTCTGGCTTTCTGAAAAGTTGTAACATCAGGAGATCAAAGTTCCACATTATCACAAGGTCACATATTATGCAAAATACTCTTTACCATGTTTTGCTAACACTAATATGTGTCCCTAGCCTGTCAACAAACCCCCCAACTATAAGAAAAGTCCATCCTCTCCATCTTTTCCATGCTCCACTATTCAGAAAATGTCTCCCAGACACGCTGTTTGGGAGATTTTCCCTTTATGACATCAGAGCAGTAACCCCTCCCTGAGGTGGGTGACACTCCCACAGCTAGGTGTTTGTTCTGCTCTCTGAGTCTGCCTTCTTACTGTAAACAATTGCGTATGGTGCAAGAAAGCCCAAGCCACATCCCCTTCCACAGAGGGGCGTGATCAAACAACAAACTCAAATGATCAGGATGTAATTAATTATTTTTTGTCTTAAAGGATAAGTGTATTTATTTGAATGTGAAGTGTTCAGACTAAAACATTAACATGTTAAAAGAAGAAAGGCCACCAAATATGTAGTTATTTTTTCTCACACTGTGTAGAGATTTTAACGTCTAATGTTTTTTACCTGACAAACTCATATTTTGAGTGACATAAAAGCATGGTTATATAAAGTTTCTGTGGGAGTGAGGGGAGGTTGTCTCAAAGTTTGCTGCTGTATATATGACCTCCACCTTTTTTCAAGGAGCTTCAGTCAGCTGTGGGTGTGATGACGGAGTAAGTGTGGAGGTTTGAGAATTATCACAAAATATCACTACCATCCCTGTGCAATCTGTAAATGAAGAAAAAACAGGGGTTCTTTACCTTTTCTTAGCTGCAGTTGACATCAGACTCCCCTGTAGCATCACACTGGAGGTGTTGGATGATTTACCAGGTAATTCATTTTGGTATCAGATCTGTGCATCAGGTGGCAGACTCAACGATTCCCAAAACCTCTTAACTTCAATCCTGGTTCTAAAGAATACCATGATCTGTGTCATCTCTGTGATGAATGCTCTGTTTCTCACATCTCCCCTCTCCCTCTCCCCTCTCTCTCCCCCGTCTCTCTCAGGTCTCCTCCTGGACCTTGTCCTGGTGGGCGTGGTTAAAGCCGTGGTGCGTCGCCGTCGGCCGGCTCATAACCGCATGGACATGTTCGCCACCTTCTCCGTGGACAGGTACTCCTTCCCGTCTGGCCACGCCACGCGTGCCGCCATGTGTGGGCGCTTCCTGTTGGCTCACCTGGTGCTGGCAGCCCCCCTTAGGGTCCTGGTCTTTCTGTGGGCCGGCCTGGTGGGTCTGAGCCGGGTGCTGCTGGGTCGGCACAACGTGACGGACGTGATGTTCGGCTTCTGGATGGGATACTGTCAGTACAACCTGGTGGAGATGATGTGGCTGTCTCTTCAGGCGCTGCAAGGCATGCTGGGAATGGAAGTTTGAGGTCAGAAGCATAAGGAGAAGACATGAGGCCCGTCAAACATCCGTGTTTAGACTGAGGCAGAGAGAATATAAATATATTGAAAATAGTTGGAGAGGAACCGTCTTCTGACCAGAGGAGGGAGATTTATTCACATTTTAGTTCAGCTGTTTCTCACTTTTGTTTTTTACATGTAGGTTTTAAAAACATCTAATTTTAAACCATCTCCCTCCCCTCAAAGAAGCTTTAAGTTTAGAGTTTGATCATAAGTGAACTTGTTGCTGTAGGAGAGTGAATGTCTGAGATTTACCCCACACAGTTTCCTCAAAGAGGAAGAAAACTCAAAACTGAGCTTTATTAGAATCACCGGGATGAGCCAGGTTATGGTTCATAAAGATGAATATATGGGTACATAAATACTGTAAATCAATCATACTATAGTATAGTAGTAACAGTATCAGTTGGGGGCCACGTCTCTGGTTAGAGCCAGAACAGCCACCCCTTTACTTAATTTCTCATTCATGTTGCGCCTATGGAATAGCATTAAGGTAAAGCTTGCTTCAGGAGGACTAAGAGTGGATTTGATCATTCACACAGACCATTTCAAGCACAGTGCAATAATTAAACATTTACTATCAGAATGGTAATCATTCAACAAGAAGGCAAACTGAAGAGCAATACACACAAATCGACTTAATGTGAACAACACAAACTGAACAATAGTAACAGTAAACTAATGAATAGTCTAAAAACAAGTCTACCGGCAAACCCCAAGGCATGCTGGGAATGCTCCACCCACCATCAACCAACAATACAACCATCTAAAATATGGGCATATAAATTACTGGAAGGGTTGTTCAGTTGCACACTCACACAATAAATACATTATTTACATGATTAGGTAGGATGCATGATACAAAATGAGGACACATAATATGATTGACACGTTCAGTGAATTAATCAGTAAACAGAAGAAAAGATGTGGTTCTGTCCCACTAAAGGAACGGTTCACTGATCATTTCACTCTTATTTTGGTGTTAGAGGAGAGAATCTGAAATTAGCTTTGCCCCAGTTTTTAATCAGACCATGCTCCTGTTCCATCAAACTGATGTTAATATAACTTTATTATGAGCAGCACTGAGTCTGCTGATAACAGCCAGGTGAGTGTGAGTTCCCCCTTCAGCTCTGTCCACACCTGATTGCTGGCTCTCCCTCACAATGAATCAGGTATTACTTTAAAGAATCATTCCAAGCAGAGTCTGAAATCCTGAACTTTATATAGTTTTAATTTCACACTCCTAGCTGTGAAAAAACTCATAATAATGACATTTTTTATGTCTTTCATTCTTGATCTGACCTGCGGTCGGGTGAGTTTATTCTTTAGAGACATGTTTAAATATTAAACCAGGATGTTTGACTGCGCACGTCATTTTAAGCAGTTTTCTTATCATGAGTTTGAGTTCAGTTTGAGTTGTTGTGTAATTTCCTGGTTTGAGATCAGAGATCAGTGAGCTGAGATAGTTTTAAATGAGCTACAGGACAAGAATACATGAACATTCACTGAGACTTCACAGTCATAAAATAATAAAGTGACTTTATTAAAATATATGAATAAAAAAGTGTGAAGGTTCAGAGTTGAAGGTTTGATCCTGGAATGAACTCAGCTGGTTCGTGCGTGCGTAGGTTAATCCTTCACCACTCTGACTGTCTGCAGTGACGCTGTGTGTTACAATGCGTTCAGGGTCACACTCTGCACGACGGTGTTTCCAAACCCTCACACGCACTAACATTAATCTTAAACTCTAAATCACTCCAGCAGTCAGGATGTCGTTGATGTTCTGACGTGTTCTGACGTCAGCATGTTGATGAGTATGGGAGCCTCTGAGGGACACAGCACCTGAGCTGTTCACTGATTTTGATCCAGACAAAAAGAGCTGCAGAAATAAATAATGAGATGAAGCTTTACGTATATATCGGTTACTTACATAATAAATGAATCATGAACCGAGTCATTTCTGAGGAATAAGAAGTCACATTTCTCTGCATCCAGATTCTTAAACATTATTATTTTCTGATTTCTTTCCTCATCTCTGAGAATAAATTGAATAGTTTTGAAATGCAGACTGAACAGGACGCTAGCTTTAGGAAGCACTCATCCACATTCTTCTTTACCAACATCTGACATTTTATAGACCAAATAAAATAACCAGCATGGACGAAATAGTTGTCAGATTAACCGACAATAAATAAAAACATTAAATCTCATTGGCAGAAGATTTGACAATATCTGCACGGTGATCTACATCTCCCTGCAGAAACAGACTCACTTTTCATTTTCCACTGCAAAGATTCTGAATATGATTTATGTCTGTAAAAAGACAGCCAGGTGAGGTAATAAGACTTCATCCATGGGGGCGCCAAAATCGTCACAAAGTTTGTCAGCACCTTTAAGCAATAGATTATCTTGTTTGCAGCTCAGCATGAAGTCAGAGGATAACGAACAGTTCATCAGTGCAGACTTAAAGAGATTTTCTTACTTAAATATGTTTTTATTGTCTCATGAGAATCAAATCATGTCAATGACTGTTAAGCACACATGTCTCCTCACTGGACTAAAGAGATTTAAATGAAGTGTTGTTCGTGTTTTTGCACCTGAATTTGTTCAAAGTTTTCTAACATAATCATCATTCTAAACATTGACAAACACATTTGCACTTCCAGAAAAAAACGAACCTGTTCAGCTGTCTTTGCTCTGTGTAAATTGCTTTTTTCGTCTCTCAGCAATAATCCAGTTTTAGTTTGCACACATTGTATTTCTTGTTTTCAATCGGAACTTGCTGGACGCTGAACTCTGTGACCAAAAGCATTCTGTGATTGATCTTTGTGATGTTTAACATGTTGAAAAGATTAATATATTCATCACAGTGATCACAGAACACATTTTGCACATTCCACCCGCTTCTTAATCAGATCTTTTTATTTGTTTCTTTCAGCATGTTTCATCTGATGTTTAATATGAAGCTGAAATATTTCTCTGCACTCAGATCTGCCTGCTTATTACTCTTAATAATACTGTGTGTGGTAATTCATGTATATGAAATTATGCCTGTACAGTCCTGTGAGTACACTGTGTTCATGCTGAATGTGCTGATCAGTAATCGTCAAAGATTACACTGTAAAGATTTTTAAATAAATGGGGAACAAATGTGAAAACGTCCCCTGTTTTTATTTATTTGTATACGCACAGACAGAAAAACAGATAATCAGTGACTCTTCATCTTCCTCATTAACTCTGAACAAACAAATTGAACTTTTGTCGAGGTCAAACCGACTGATTTTTGTGGACAAAATGTAACTTGATATTTGCCTTTGTTGGTTTGGATTAGAGAGTAAAAAAAATAGCAACCTCCTCCGTATAAAAGTGTGAGCTCAGCCAACGCTCGTCCCATTTTACACAGTGATCAACGCGAGGATCAAGGTAAGACAAAGAGCACACACACATGTAGTTCTTGAAAATTAAACTGCAGATTTCTGCTGTTTCTAGAATATTTTGGCTAAGATCGATTGTATTAATATTTACAAGTGTGGCTTATTCATGTGTAGCGACAGCAGAGGGGCTTCCAAATATGCGTTACAGGTTAATTCCTATTTGGTAAATGTGTACAAAAACATTCAAAGTTTCAGTACAGAGCATGACAGGAACTAACTAAAATGACAGAAGTTAATTTGAGAAAAACGATTTGAAACCTGTTATTTAGCGAGATTTCAATTCTTTCAACTCAGTTAATTGACTGAAAGTGAAGTTAAAGTTGACTTTTAATGCTGATCCCCATTTTAAACTAGGGTTACAATGCTGGATGTCCAAACTAAATGTGGGAAAAGTCTCAGATCATGAGGTTAATGTATGTGGGAGTAATCCCAGGATAAGTCTGTAGTCTTCTCTGTAGGTTTCACAGACTGACAACATGAAAGGTGAACATGAGAATATGGGGTCTTTAAACTTTTTTTTTTTTTTTTGTCCTGCAGTTCCATCATGGTGCACAGGGTGGCAGTGATCGGGGCGGGGCCATCAGGTCTCACCGCCATGAAGGCGTGTCTTGATGAAGGTATGGAGCCGACCTGTTTTGAGAGCAGCGACGATATGGGCGGACTTTGGAAGTTCAAGGCAAGTCAACACAAAGACAAATTTATAAAAGAAGTTAACACAGCCCCCAGGTCTGAAAGGTGACACTTCTCTAAATCTGCATTGTCTCTTTTGTCCATAAGGCAGCGGCTTCACTTCAGTCCGATTGTAAAGAATTTAATGATAAAACGTAAACCTAACAAAACACAGAAGAATACATGATAAGAACACTTCAACACTATCATGCTTTCCTCCTTCTGGGTGGGACTTATTCACACTTTCCTCCAACCAACTCTACTTATCCGTTTGAGACGTGGTTATGTCATACATATCACTCACATTAATTATCCAATGCCTGAGTTATCCCCGCTTCTGACCAAACTCTGATATGAATTCCAAATTCTGATATATTGAACCCTATTTAACAGTTATCATCATCATTTTCAACAAACTTTATTTAATCTCAAAAATCATTGAGGTTTCCCTTTACAATTATTTCTTTGTCGTAACAATGCTTCTTGGCAATACATCTAATACCGTTGGAAGGCCTCCTTATTGATATTAAATAAAAGGGAAATAAACAGGATTTCCGATGGCATTCAATTTATTGCCAAAAAGCATTGTTACAACAAAGAAATAATCTAGCAAACACAAATGTCCTTACTTTTTGTGCAATCTTTTATATAATAAGAAACAGGTGTTTATCATGCCTCTGTGCCAGAGAAGATCAACAAGTTCTGTTTCACAGAATACATTGTTGAGCTTTAAAGGGATCTTCTGTTATGAGTCTAAGAGCAGATACACTGAGTCTGGAGATTTGATGGTGGAAGCAGCAGCATGTCTGTAGATTATATCGCCATAATCTTAGTTTGTTATAAAACCAACATGAATCCATCACACATCTGACAACTTAATTACTGTTTTTTCTGCACAGAACTTCTTCAGATATCTTTTATTGGAAACTCTGGACATTTTTGGCAGATCAATGTCTTTGGACAGTACCCTTTTCTTTTTCTCTGACCAAGTTGTTGTCCAATAGTCATATAATGTTCTAAGAGCCTAGAACTTTATCGGCCTGAGGGGAAATTTGTTTTGCAGTCAGGCAGGATGTGGAGGACTCTGTGTGATAGAGCTAAAGGTAAAGACAGACCATCAGTTTACTGCACACACAAGTTGAGCTAAAGGTGGCCCTATGGGACTAACAACAAACCACAAATTCACCCAATAAAACACATCATACACCTCACCAAAGTCAAAATGAAGTAGGGATTTACTAATCAACAAAGATCAACTCAAATACTAATTTAACTCAACACAACAACACAATCCCTGACTTAGGGGCACAGCAGTCTCAACTCCAAAAGCATCTTCTCACTGGTCTTTTAAGCTCTGAGGCTAGTTGTGGCTAGTTGTGCAATCAGTAGCTTCACCTGAGCTGGAGACAACAGAAGAGGAGAAGGGACAAACAGCACAGGGAACAACACACCGCAACAAAAGCATTGCTGTGCTTTTAACCGACTGCTTCTGTGCTATCATTGAATGTTAACTTGTTATCGATAACGATACCCAGGTACTTGGAACCCTGAATTTGATCAACAGTATGTTGCTTAATTTTCAGTTTGGATTGATAGTTTTGACTTCCTTACAAAATCAATACCCATGTCTTTGGTTTTACTGACATTTCAATTTACAAATGTACCCCCTGCTACATATTATTACCAACATTGATTCTTGAATATATGCCGATAACCCACCTCACTGTGAAAATTGACCAAATATATTGGCAACGTTTCCTATTTGTATAAGTTTGGACTGTATTTTCCTCTGTTCTCTGTATATTCTCTAATATGTGCATATGTGAAAATGGCTATGTCTGTAAGAGAAAGTTAACTTTTGCATCCTTTCGAGATGCCAAAAGAACTTGATAGGTCAGTATTTGCCGACCTATTGAATCAATCTCTCTCTCTCTCTCGCTCTCTCTCTCTCTCTCTCTCTCGCTCTCTCTGTCTCTCTCTCTCTCTGTGATATCAAAAGGTACCTAAGAATCTAACTTTTTCAAAAACCATATGGTTACAGTGATGGCACTCACTTGCCATCAATGCAAGTCTCTATTTCTCATGACTGTGATCTGATATGTGTCCTCTGCAGGAGGTATCAGAGCCGAACCGGGCCAGTATCTACCGCTCGCTCACCATCAACATCTCAAAGGAGATGATGTGCTACAGCGACTTCCCCATCCCTGCTGACTACCCAAACTACATGCACCACTCCAAGATCCTAAAGTACTTCAGGAAGTACGCAGAGCACTTCAAACTGCTGCAGCACATTCACTTTCAGGTAACAACATGACCACAAACAAAAACGTGAAACTTCTGTAGTTCCAAACTAATCTGTTGTATGTTTGTCATATTTTAGAAGTTGGTAAAGAGTGTCCGCCAGAGATCAGACTTCAGCCGGACGGGTCAGTGGGAGGTGGTAACCGAGGACAGAGACGGGCAGCAGCAGAGTCACGTCTTCGATGCAGTCATCTGCTGCTCCGGTCACTACACCTACCCCAACTTGCCACTCAAAGACTTCCCAGGTAAACACGTGTCTAACACACACATTTACAAACAGGAACACCTGGTTCTTACTTTTTGGTATAAGTAATCTTCAGTTTTGGCCAATAGTGGAGCTATTTGATGTAAAGTTTCAAATATCAGAAAAAAATATGGTTTAGGTTTGGTGTCAATTCATATCTTGGCAGCAGAGTACCATATTTTAAGAAGCCATTGTGGTGTGTTTTAGGAATCGAGTCGTTTGAAGGAAAATACCTCCACAGCTGGGACTATAAGGGCCCTGAGGATATGTACGGGAAGAGAGTGCTGGTCATTGGGATCGGAAACTCAGGAGGAGACATCGCTGTGGAGAGCAGCAGGGTGGCCGAACAGGTTGCAAGTTTTTTCTGACTCCTTTTTTTCTTCCTTTGTTTAAATACTCTGAGGATCACTGATGTTGGACTTGCAGGTGTACCTGAGCACTCGCACAGGTGCCTGGGTCATCCGTCAGGTTTCTGATGATGGCATTCCTGTGGACATCAAGTACAATACACGCTTCGTCCACATCCTGTTCCAGCTGTTTCCCATGAAATTCTTCAACTGGTTTGGCGAGAAGAAACTCAACGCCATGTATGACCACACCATGTACGCCCTGAAACCCAAACACAGGTAGGTGTTGTCCGAACAAGCAGGTTAATACCCTTTTTAGTCTGTGTTGACCTCTCAGGTTGATCTGAAATGAGACGGTCTGGTCTACAGAGGATTTCCTGTTTGCGTCTCCAGCTGTCTCTGTCCCTTACCTTTTAGATTTTGAATCATTGGATATGTTGGGCCACAAA
The DNA here is from genome assembly GCF_963930695.1 of Labrus bergylta. Lineage (NCBI taxonomy): Eukaryota > Metazoa > Chordata > Actinopteri > Labriformes > Labridae > Labrus > Labrus bergylta. Next base: position 22,503,873 of record NC_089200.1, read on the forward strand.
TTTTGCATGGGATGCTCACATTTGAAGTGGCCTTTAAAATGGTAAGTTCAGAAAGGCAGAGTACCACCTGCAGCGCCATTCTGTGGTGTTCAGAGGTACTGCTTGACTAAACTAAAGCCGGGTATATACTTTTTCATAAAATTTACGGCAACGCTTCCCCTTCAGAAGAATCTTAAGCATGTAGCCTGATGTGCACCGCCTCAAAAATTATACTACGTGTCAAAATTGCGCAGACCAAAAGCCCTGTGATTTGACCGCTGGGTAGCACTGTATTTCCTGCATTTACAACATTGTCGCCATTTAAAAAATTCTGCAGAAGGAGGAATGCTACAAGTCAGTGTAATCAACTGCTGTTTAATATCTATCAGCTCCAACTCTAACATAATACACACAGTTGCAATGGCCATGGTTTCCTGTACACAAACAAGCAGAGAATGTGGTACTGTAAAACCAAAAACTGGCGATATAACTAAGATAGAATTCACACTGCCCACTAGGGTTTGTAGACGGAGTATATCTTTTCAGTTTTGTCTCTTCAGCAAAGTTTTCAATTTCTACCAATGGGTAAAAGAAACGCTGAAGTCCCTCTCCGATGTCATGACATGTTAACTGGTCAGCATGTTTGTTGCAATGAAGCTCATTTTAGATACAGGCCGAAACGTAGCAAGCCGATCTACAATTCACTTAGCAGACGCTTTTATCCAAAGCGGCGTACATCGGAGAGTAAGTACAAAATAAGCAAGGACCTAGAAAAGAAGAAACCACATCAGTAAGTGCAAATGAACAGCTTTAAGTCAGATCCGACACACAGGTGCTGACAGGCATTGCACAGGCAAAACACAACATTGACAGCTTTTCTTGAGAGCTGTAATCAGTATAGGAACCATCTTAAAAATCGTAGTTATCAAACCAAACCATCGTGATTACAATCATCAATAATATAAAAAAACCATCGTCATCATCATCAGTAAGGCCGTAGGTATTCCTGAAAGAGCTGGGTCTTAAGCCTTTTCTTAAAGGAGCAAAGGGACTTTGCAGATCGAATGGAGTTTGGAAGTTCGTTCCACCACCGGGGGGCAACAGAGGAGAAGAGTCTAGTGCGTCTTAAGACCCTGTTGTGAAGGTTTGATCAGACACCTTTCATTGGCAGAGTTAGTGGGTGGGAGGGAGTGTAGACGTGGATTATATAGTTTAGACAAATAATTTTACCTGAGCTATTTTGTAGGTGTTTAATTGTCAGGTATTAATTGACATCTTGTCACCAATCACTGTTGAGTATTCATCCAGACAAAAATAATAATAAGAATTGATACTTTATTAATCCTGCAAGGGGAAATTCAGTTTTACACTCACACATAGGCCCAGAGACACACACATGCACAAACAGGAGCCTATGGACATGCATTAATGGAGAGGTCTCAGAGTGAGGGGGCTGCCCCCAGTGAGCACTCCAGACCAGTTTCGGGGTTCGGTGTCTTGCTAAGGCACCTCAGCAGTGCTGAGTAAGTGGATTGGCACCTCTCCAGCAACCAGGTCGATTTCCTGACTTGGTCTGTGCCGGGACTTGAACCGGCGACCCTAATTGTGTCTGAGTGTTGTTGGTTGCCTCTTAAATGAATGACAGCCTTTGCAGGATGTCTCTTTACCAATGTTCAAATCAGCAGCAGCCCCTTGACAATGAAATAAATAAACTCTTACTTTCTCACATTGTTAGAAGATTTTGCAGAAAATAAATAAAAATTCTAGGATCAATAGCATCCCCTTCTCTGTTGCTTTTGCAGACTCTTCAGCCAGATCCCGATTATCAACGATGATCTCCCCTTTAAAATCCTGTCAGGCTCCGTTATCATCAAACCAAACGTGAAGGAGATCCGAGGCTCCTCCGTGGTGTTCGATGACGGCAGCATTGTGGAAAAGGTCTGACAGTAAGTTGTCGCAAAGGATTCCCTAAACATCTTTCTACTTTTATCTCTGACATCTGTCGTCTGTTCCAGGTGGATACGATCGTGTTCGCCACAGGTTACGACTATGGTTTTCCGTTCCTGCCGAGCAGTGTTTTGTATAACTCTGGGCACCGAGTGGGTCTGTACAAACACGTGTTTCCTCCCAACATAGAGCACCCAACACTGGCTGTGGTGGGTTTCATCCACGGCCTCGGCGCCATCATGCCTCAGGCTGAGATGCAGGCGCGATGGGTCGCACGGGTCTTTAAAGGTGAGTCTGCATATCCAGTTAATATCGACACAATGACCACATTGCACTGTTTAATGTCATTCTTTTGTTCCTAAGGGGACAATCAGCTGCCTTCAAACAAGGTCATGATAAAGTCTGTGGAGAAAGACACCAAGGACATGGAGAAAAGGTTCAACTGTCAATATTTATTTTCCTAAACATTTGTACCTTTTATGTTTGAACCCCTACGGGGAAACATTTGCTTTTTTAAAGTTGAAGTTAACATTATATTTGGTCACATACGTTAAACATATTATACACTGACATTTAGTAAACCTACCAACATTTCTTGAGAATTTGCCGTTTGACATTTGCAGGAAAACCAGCATTGTTTTACAGTAACAAGATAAATAATTCACAATCTGAAGTAGACAACTGCATTTAAGTCATTATTACAGGAAAATAGAGCATAATGTATGGGCTTCTGTAGTAAACACTTTGGGTATTTTATATTAATATTCCATGTTGCATCATTTAAACAGCTACAATCTGTCGCGGCGGACCCCCCTTCAGGTGGACTTTGTCTCCTACCTGGACGACATCGCAGGAGAGATTGGGGTGCGTCCCAGTCTGCTGTGGTTGTTCTTCAAAGACTACCCGCTCTTTAAGAGGGTCCTGTGGGGGCCAGTCACCGTTTACCAGTACCGCCTGACAGGACCAGGGAAATGGGATGGGGCCCGCAGAGCTATCTTCACACAGTTGGACCGCATGTACCAGCCTCTGAAGACCAGAAAGGTGTGACATGAATGACTGTTTCATCTGCACTATTTTATCTTTGCATTAAATGCTAATTCTCTTTTATATGAACATTAAGTATGAAACATTTTCTTCTCTACTAGCTGAAGGAGCCCGAGGCCTCCATCACCGGCCGCCTGGTGAAGCTGAGTCTGACCGTCATGGCTGGTGGAGCAGCTGTTTACTACGTCCACGTGCATTACCCGACCACCTTCTCCACCCTGCTGTCCAAGCTCCGCCCACTAACCATCTGAACACCCTGAAACAAACAAACCTAGCGACAACAGCTCTTTAATGTCCTCTTGGTGTGATTAAAGGAATGAGTGTGAATTAAGTGGGCACATTTGAATGACTAAAGTTTTTAAATTTAAACTGTTTATCTTTTATAATCTGTTGCTAATGAAGAGGAACCAGAACACGACCTGCTCCTCTTTCAAATACTATGTTGTAAAGTATCTCAACCATGAGATGATTGAAAACATGCCCTGTAAAAGAAGATCCAAGTCTCAACATGTCCTCCTCTGAGATGAGAGAGTTTTAAAAAAAAATGTAGAAGACGTTCACAGAGTTTGTAGATGAAATTTGGTTCTCTGTGTGTGTTTGTGACTGTTGAGGTGTGATGAGCCGCTGCAGATGATCCAAAATGCAACAGCGCTACTGGTCTTCAACCTACCCAAAGCATTACACCTCCCTCCACTGGCTCCCAGTTACTGCTCGCATCAAATTAAAAACCCTACTGTTCTCTTACAAAACAGCGACAAAAACAGCTCCTCCTTTTCTAAACTCTCTCATCCAGGTCTTCACTCCCTCCCGCCCACTATGCTCTACAGGCGTCTGATCCAACCTTCACAACAGGGCCCTCTAACTAGACTCTTCTCCTCTCTCACCCTTGAGGTTGGAACGAACTACCAAACTCCATTCAATCTGCGGAGTTGCACCTTAAAGGAAAAGCTAAAGACCCAGCTCACTTAATGATAGTGATGATGATGGCATAAAAACAATGATGATATTTAGGATGGTTTTGATGATTAGAACTCTCAAGAACAGCTGTTGGAATGGAATTTCAAATGGTGATTAAAAATGAGATTAATTGAAACTAACTAATGAAATTTAGCAATTAATCGCATTTAAAAATAAGATAATTTGACAGCCCTAATTATTTTACAATATTAAACAGGTCAAACATGAGATCAACCATAGAACTAAACTCAGATCATATTTATGAATATACATTCCTGAACATACTAACTCTTTAATCTGAGTTTGTTTGAGTCTGTGTACACAGATGGACCGTTAATGAGTTTTTAGGAGTTTAGGGGCGTGTAAGGACACTTTTGATGGACAGTCCAACAAATGATTGACTGCATAAAAACCTGAATACAGATTAAATCAGATTAACAGTAAAAACACTATTCCAAAAGCTTTATTACAAACTTTGAAAGTCATTTATTGTCCCTGGCGGATTAATAATAAATATTATAGTGATACATGATGTGTTTTCGATCAAATAAAGACGTACCTTTTGTTTGCTCTTCATAATTTAAACTCAAAATTTATCAACACCATAAAGTAAATGCACGTGTGAAATGAGGAAAGAGTTTGATAAATGCACAAAAGAATAACTGAAATAATAAAGAAGGTGAGAATTACTATTTGCAGACATTTGAGGTAAGACTTTATTTGTTCATTAACTTTATTTGGTCAGGGAAGAGAGTGAGTTTAAATAAAACACAGCACACAGATCACAGGGTGAAAGTATTTCTAAGTTTCATGGTCATTTAAAAAGATAAAAAATACTTTTTTAAAGGGTTGTACATAGATGTGCAATGCTCTGCATAATATTCCAAGTCCAGCCAGTAAAGTGAAGGATAGGAGCATTACCCTTGAAGCTGGTGAGGACGCCATCTAGAAGAAGAAGAATCTGGAAACTTTGCAGGAGATCTGGGTCCAACATTTACATAAGAATGAGAACAGTGAGCTCAGCATGGCCATATGAAAAAGTTAGTAATGACGTTTTTGACTTGGTGATACTAAACCACTTTGTAAAGCTTACCGAGGTGAGAGCATGAAACAGTTAGTTATTGATCAAAGTTTTCTTTGGTTCAGATAATCTAAGGGGGAGAGGCAGCGTCATGATAAGAGGAATACAAAAAACAGGAATGTTTAATCAGAGTGAAAATTTCAGCCTCTGAGTTTTTTCCTGGTTAACATTTCTTTTAGAGTGAGCAGTGGCCCTTATGTTGGCAATCTGAGAAGACATTTTACCACCCGCAAAAGAAAAAGTTAATGTAAAATCAGCTTTAACCAAGGAATAACTGAAAAGAAAAGACTGAATCATTGTTTAATCTATGTTTAAGTCTGTAGTTTAAATAAAGAGCAGGGCCCACGGCAGAAAAGGAATTATTAAAACCAAAGCTCAAAAGGCAAAACAAAAGCTTTTTCCTTACGTCTCCCTAAAACGTCCAAAAAACAGAATCTGTCTAAATTCTAGTTCCCATTCCCACAACAACAAAGAAACACTGGAAAATGTAAAACCAGAAGAAAAAAACACAAGCCGCACCCAATGAAAAACTCACTTCGGAGATCCCAAAAACATGGGAGGCGGGACTTTATGGACTGAGGGTGCATCCGAATTGTCCCTCCTATCTCCTTTCACTATCCACTTTACCTTAACCCCGGAAGCATTTAAGTGGCGGCCATGATAAGAGCTGTTCAAATTCTCTAAAAGTTAAGGAAAGGTGGGTCAATGCTTCCTTTATAACCTCCTTTAGCTTAGGATACACTGGACCATCCTTTACGAAAGAAGATGCGATATGGCAATTCGGATGCACCCTGACACTGGAGGGAAGGAACATAAACACACTCTGGGGTAATCAATACCAGGTGTGACAGACGAGATTGATTAGCGATCAAAGTGGAGGGAAAACTAACAAAGGGAGAAAGTCAACCTAGACAAGTAACACTGGGGACAAAAACTGTAAAAGAAAAAGAAAAGAATAAAGACCAACAGAGAACTCAAGAATATAACTATTCACACAATGAACAAGAAACACAAGGGAAGGAAAAGACAACAGAAAACAGAATAAACAAATGACCAAAAACAGGAAAAATAAACAAAACAAGAATCATTCATGACAATCTCAGCAGGTTCTTTGTAGAGGTGTAGCAATCGTATTCTTCCTCCTCCTTCTTCTCTGGCTCATTTCCTCTCTGTCTTTTTTCTCCCTAAAACAGTTTTCCTCTACAGAAAGTGTTTTCACTCTTCCAGACCGTCAACGGTAAATAATAAGCTCCAGACAGGGTCAAATTCCATTTCTGATTACACACCACGCTTCGGTTCATGTGAACCTCGAGGCTGTTTCACATTCAGTAACCAGTACAGGACTCAAAACAGCTGATCAGAGACGGTAAGAACATTTTTTACACTTGCCGTCAATTAAGATTTTGTTCCAGCAGTGTGACCTGTAGCCACACGATATGTTCCTGTCCACTGATCAGATCACTCTGAGGTTTAAACTATAGTTGAATGTGTTAACACTTTGAGTACAACAGTTTTTATAAAGATACAAACATTTAAAACTGAGATTTTCTGAGAAGAATCCAGCTTGATTTTGTAATTTAACGTTTCATTTTCTCATTTTTATTGTTTCTCTGATCCATTAAGCTCTTGATGCTGTCAGTCAGAACATGAATCTGATTTCAACTGTTCCAACTAGAAGATATAAAAACAGAAAGTATAAAACACACTATAAAAACACAGTATTTGAATGATAAAGTACCTAATCTTTGACAGTCATAAAGCTTGTATTTGAAAAAAAAAAATACATGGAATATATATTTTTTGATGTTGCATGTAGCATAAAGCTCTACTGTCACCAAAAGACAGTCTCACAGTGACTTGACATGCAGGTCATAAAGTGCAGGATTATTGTTTTCAAACACATTTCTAAATCTTTTGTCCCTCTCATATACAGTCCCTCTCTCAGATGAGTCCTGAGCGATGGTTGGACGTGTTGCTGTGATCGGAGCAGGAAGTTCCGGCCTGGTGTGTGTAAAGGTGTGTGTTGATGAAGGTCTGCAACCCGTCTGCTTTGAACGCAGCGATGACATTGGTGGCCTGTGGAGGTTTAAGGTGAGCAGAGAATGTCCAACAAATTCTCCAGTTTAGGGTTTGTTTTATTCAAAAGTAAAAGATTATGCTCAGCAACAATATCAATCATGTCAGGATCATGTTGTGTCCTCAGGAGTCCCCTGAGCTGGAGCGAGCCAGCATCTATCGCTCCCTGGTGGTCAACACGTCCAAAGAGATGATGTGTTTCAGTGATTATCCCATGCCTGCTGACTATCCAAACTACATGCACAACTCTCAGCTGCTCCAGTACTACAGACTGTACGCAGAGTACTTCGACCTGCTCAGACACGTCCACTTCAAGGTGATTACTGTCTCTTTATCAGGAGTATATACGTTTATAAAGCAGTCCAAGTTATTAAAGTGTGTGTTAACTCTTCAGACAACAGTGAAGAGCGTCTCACAGAGAGCAGATTCCTCTAAGTCAGGTCAGTGGGACATAGTGACCGTTAACAGGGACGGAGAGGAGGAGAGACACGTGTTTGATGCAGTCCTGGTGTGTTCAGGTCACTACACACATCCATCTTTACCTCTGAAAGACTTTCCAGGTCAGCAAGCAGGAATAATTCACCAAAGAAACATTTAACAGAGCCAGATCTTTGTCTGAAGCTAGTTAAATATTTGCCGGGGGGCTCTTAGTTTCCCTCTGATCTGTTGCATGTTCTGATTCCTTGCAGGACATGAGAAGTTTTCTGGTCGTTGTTTACACAGCTGGGAATTTAAAGATGCTGATGCTTGCAGAGGACAGAGGGTGGTGGTGGTTGGAATCGGAAACTCTGGAGGGGACATCGCAGTAGAGATCAGCAGATCTGCAGAGAAGGTAAAAGAGTTAAATGTGTACTGTGGTGTAAGCATTTACAAAAGTTCCAAAAACTGCACAAATTAGAAAAGATGAACTGTAAAATAAATAATCTTAGGAAGCCCCTAGGGGAACATGGGCAGAAAAGAAATAAAGAAATAATCATCTAAAAGTTTCCCATCTCACAAGAAGGTATTGCCATGTGCACAAGTATCGAATGCTCACGAGAGCAAATATTGCATGTGAACAATAACTTTTATGAAAGTTGCTCAACAGTATTGTTTGTGCACTAGACAGTTTCTGCAATTCTATGTCATATGAGGTACAGTAAATGGTGTTATCTCAGAGAGTTTCACATGCACATGCAATGATTCCTTTTTAGCATGATAAACTTCCTTGTGAGCACATAAAGGAGCACAAGAAATCTCACAGGTTAGTTTCTCTTGCGCACCTACAACTTATTAAATAGTTTCATTCAATGTCCCTTTTTTGGGCTCTGTAAAATCTTTTAGGCTGATATAGCTGCGAAGTTTCTTTAACAACAGGATGATCAGAAGGAATAATACACATTTCAAATTTCTGTTTGCTGGTTATCTTGCTGCATCACACATGTTCACTCAGTCTTCCTCTTGTCTCTCTGACAGACGTTCCTGAGCACTCGGCAGGGCGCCTGGGTTATCGGCAGGATGTCCAGTGCCGGTCTTCCTCTTGACATGACCGCCATCACCCGGCTGAATAACACCCTCATGCGGCTTCTCCCAAAGACTCTGATTAACTGGGCTGCAGAGAGATCGCTGAACCAGAGATATGACCACAGAGTGTACGGCTTGCAGCCCAGACACAGGTAAACACATCATGACCCTTCTGCAACTTGATCCATGGAAACACAGGCAGAGCAGGTCTCTGAAATAATGCTTACATGATGATGTTTGAAGTTAAAATAATTCCTCACGGGCAATATAAAAGAGGTGGAAGTGATTAGTGTCAGAATGTGAAAGTATAGAATGTGACAAAGTGAACAAATGTTGTTGTATCCTTCAGACCTTTAGACAGACGGCCTCTGATCAATGATGATCTTCCTGGTCGGATTCTTCAGGGAGCACTCGTGATGAAACCAAACCTGAGGAAGTTCACAGAGTCTGGAGTGGTGTTTGAAGACGGGTCTGTGGAGGAGAACATTGACTCAGTGGTCTTCTGTACGGGGTATAAAGGAACATTTCCGTTCCTGCCTGCCAGTCTGACTGAGAGCAGTCACAGAGAGTTCACACTGTACAAGTAAGAAATGTTCTGCTGAAGTTTTTTAACAACAGCTTTAGACAGAGCCATCTGTCTCTTGTGGCTAGAATAAGAATAACAACAACAAACCAAATATTTCTGAACATTTTCATTTGTCAACTGCAAAAACTTTGTTTATTTTTTACTATTTTCACTCCTGAAAAAGATAAGGAATCAAAATAAGGAAGAAAACTTACAAAACTTTTTTTTCCTGTGTTGAGTTTTTTAATCTTAATATTGAGAAGACTTCTATATTTTATAGTTGTAAAATTTTATGTTCTTCATGGATTTATTTATATCTTTCTCCACATTTCAGACGAGTGTTTCCTCCGTCTCTGTCTCCGCCCACGCTGGCCGTCATGGGTCTTTTCCAGACTAAAGGACCTATCATGCCTATTGTTGAGATGCAGGCCAGGTGGGCAGTGAAGGTCTTTACAGGTAACACACACACACACACACACACACACACACACACACACACACACACACACACACACACACACACACACACACACACACACACACACACACACACACACACACACACACACACACACACACACACACACACACACACACACACACACACACACACACAGACCCTGTAATGTTTGAGAAGCAGAGTGTTAGCTTGTGTTTTACATTTGAGGTATGAGTCGTCTCCCTCCTGAGAAGAAAATGCTGAACGTCATCAAGTCTGAGAGGAAGATGAACATTAAGAGGTAAAAATGATCTTCACTCTGATGTTTAAACATTTCTTGTTATTCTAAGGTACTTAATGTGACACATTCTTCTTATGTCTCAGCTATCCATGCCCCCGTCAGGCTGCTCTGCAGGTGGATTACATCTCCTACCTTGACTTCATGGCTGAGCAGGTAAGGTAGAGCGAGGTCTATGGTTTGTAACAAGTTGTTACAGGTGTTACAGGATATGAACCAGTGGTGATTTTAGAGTCTGTTGGGGCCCTAGGCAAACAGCGTTCAGCAGGGCAATGAGAGTGAGCGCTGTCAGGTGGGGCCCCCTTAGGGAGGTTTCCTACTGTCACTGCAAAATTTGCACATTTGGGCTGATGCTTTGTTAAAGTTTGTCAGCCCTCTGGGCCCCCCTTCTGATCTGGGGCCCCAAGCAGTTGCCTGCCTTGCCTGTTGACAAGCAGCACCTCTTGATATGACTGTATGTATAACATACTCATAACCTCCAATCACAGGTGGGCGTTCGACCAAACCTCCTGGTTCTTCTGCTGACGGATCCTGTGCTCTGGATGAAGGTCTTCTGTGGTCCGCTTACTCCTTATCAGTACCGTCTGAACGGGTCTGGACGCTGGACCGGAGCCCGTCAGGCCATCCTGACTCAGTGGGAACGAGTTCTTCAGCCTTTCAGGACCAGATCAGTACCAGAGCTAGACAGCAGACCTTCGCTCAGCCCTCCCTGGATGCTTGTATTTGGAGGATCTTTGGTCGCCGCTCTTGTTTTGTCCCTTCAGGGCCCATATCAGATCCTGGACTGTTGTAAGCATCTCCTGTGGGACTCCTGGTTAATGGGATAAACAAAAGACAGGATGAAGCATGGGTCCAGTCTGAACCAAAGGATCCAGAGGGCTTCAGACTGCAACATGATGTGGGAATTAAATGTTAAAATGTAGGAATAGACACTGATTACTTATCCACAGTATAAATCTAAACACAGTTAAATATGAAGGAAGCAGACAGGTCTGGGGAGTTAAGTGGTGACTTTATTAAATCTTGCATTATTTGTTTTGCACGCACAGAAAAAGAGAGATGTTACATATTAAATAATACAAGATTTTCAGTGGTTCATAAAAATGTGACCACAGTTTATCATCTTCTGTGTGATAATCAGGTAATCACATACAGCAAAAGAGGACTCACACATAGAGACAAAACACAGACTGAGATTTCAGAACTTAAATTTTAAGTTTTTGTATTTGACACTGCAGGGATGCATGAACGATAAAACATGAAATCAACTGCACACAATTCAATCCATTAAAGGAATACTTCACCCATTTGCATTAAGCTTTGTATCATTAGAAACCTGGTAATAATTTTGAATGGTCGTGTATCCCGCCCTCATTTCCCCCTGAGATGGGAAAGCTCTGTATTTCTTGTCTGAAAAGGAGCCTCCGATGATGCAAAAATCATAATTTTTTCGTCATCAAAGGCTGCTTTGGTTAGAGGGGGTGAAACTACATCGCTAGTTCCTCATGTTTTCAACCTGGGGGGGGGGACCCATTGAAGCTACGGACCTATTACAGGTCAGTGAGTGGGACCTCATGCCCAGAATCAAAACTCAACGTCCGCTACTTGCTTTGAAGCTATGCTAACAGGCTCTGTGGAGAAAGTTGAGAAGAACGAAAGTATGATAAAAGTAAGTTTCTTCAAACTGATATGGATGAAGGGGATTTTCAAGGTCTTGCGCTTGAATCGTATGTTCGCTACAAGCCGCAATATAGCGTCGAGCCAACAGGCAGGTCTTGTGCCTCGGCTGCTGCGGCTGCCAAACCTTGTATATCAGGTCAGAGCTCCAGCTACTGCAGACATCACAGGTGTGAAATGACTTAATGCAAACACTAATATTGTAGTTAAGTCGTTTTTAAAAATGTATCAGTAATATTTTTTGTTTTTAAGGTTTATTTGGGGGCTTTCTGTGTCTCTATTTAGAGACAGGACAGTAGATTGTCATGGCTCTCTCACTCTGGCTCCCTCCTGATTGAGGTTCATTGCTTTCACCTGCTCTCACCGGCACACCAGCTCTCCATCTCCTCATCAACTCAGCAGTATATATACCTCGGCTCTCCATCCACTCATCGCCAGATTGTTGTATCAACTACTGCGGTAGACTACGGCTCAGGCTAAATTAAGATTTTGAAAAAAACCTTTGAAATTAATCTTTTGTGCTTGTTTTGGGTTTTGAGTCTCACCCTGTTTTTCCTTTGCTTCAGGATCACCATTCACCCACCTGCCTTCCTGCTCAGCCATCTGCCTCAACCTGCTCTCTGGACTCAAAACTGCTCAGCCACACTCACACCCCTACTCTGGTCTGGTCAGCCTTCGTCCCCTTCACTCTGCTAACCTCCAGAATCTTCAACCCATTTTCATCTCTATTTGCCACAATAAACTTCATTACCAATCAACCCCTGTGTTTGTGTCCTGCATCTGGGTCCTAAATTCACTGGTTGTAACATAGAATCAGAAACCAGTGAGAGAGAGTTGGGGATAAGCCACACGTTGGACTTGAGCCCAGGCCACCAGCCTGGAGGACTACAGCCTTCATACATGGGGTGCATGTGCTAACCACTAGGCTACTGGCACCCAATGTGCCAGTAATGTTTGGCTGAGTATTTATTTTCAGGACTTAATATTATTATTTTCAGGACAAAAATATTGCAATACATGCTGTTTTGGGCTTTAAAGCGATGGATACAAATGTTCAAGTGTTTTTCCATTGATGTGCTACACACATGTATCCACATCTCCTTGGTGTCTCTATCAGTGCACCACACAGAACAGACAGGTCATAAGAAAACTCAATTAAAGACCACTGCAGAGAAACACACGACCTCCCTTCACTGTGCTCTTATTGGGGCATTAAATCTGCTTGATCAGCAGGCTAGGCGCAAAGTTAATGTGATTATCTCGATTGACTCACTCAAGACACAAAGAAAGGCAATCATTCATTCATTCCACATGAAACATTAACCCTGACATCATCGCTTCAGTCCAGCTGCAGCCAGTCGTCATTCCAGTCCAACATAATGCAGAAGGTTGCAGTGATCGGTGCAGGGGTTTCTGGTCTGACCAGCATTAAGGCCTGTTTGGATGAAGGCCTGGAGCCTACCTGCTTTGAGAGCAGCCATGACATCGGAGGTCTTTGGAGGTTTAAGGTGAGACATTACATTAAAAAAACCTGCCTCTAATTTTTCATATCATTTGTTTTATTTTGTTCAATGCAGAGGAATACTTTCTTTTCATTTTGGCCTTTAAAAAGAACAAAAAGGTGCAGGAGGAAGAAAAACTTGTAAAGTAATTGTTAAGGAAAATATTCAGTTCAACACAAAATCTGTTAAAAGTATTGTTGTATTGTAGTGTTTCTTTCTGTTTGTTTTAGTGTTTGTTGGCTCACTCGAGGGAGCTCGTCTCAACTTATTAGTAGCACCACCTGTTGTTTGATCACACCTATAGGTATCTGCCTCTGTCTCCATCTATATCTACTCTGTGAAACAGACATCAGTAGCACTGATGACAGTCAAGGACTTAAACATTTGCTGCTGTTGTTATTCACCTTTTTTGCACTGTATCACCTATACTGGTCTCCAATGCATACTGTAGTTGATGGCATGCTGGTCATTAACATGACGTGTGGACAATGATGATTAATTGCTGTGCAATGCAACACCATATCAGGTGCTCACATACTGTAAGGTTACACTGTAAGAGACCTTGAGAAGAAGGTCTTCACTCAGGAAAAAAACAAAACTATTTGGTCAGGACATACATATCCCTACTTTGGATGCTACCATTCGCTGAATGACTTGATAAATTAACATGCTGTAAACTGTGCTCCAGAAACATTATAATTCTTTAACCTTGTACTTGAAAAGTCCTTGCTTGTGAAATGAGTCGTTGTCGTTCAGACTGCATCTGATGGACCAGGTGATGATATAAATGTATTTTTTGTCCATCAGGAAAAGCCAGAGCCTGGACGAGCAAACATCTACCAGTCGGTGGTTATCAACAGCTCCAAAGAGATGATAGCCTTCAGTGACCTCCCTCCTCCAGCTGAGCTCCCCAACAACATGCACCACTCTGAGGTGTTGCTCTATCTGCGGCTCTACGCACAGACCTTCAATCTGCTGCAGCACATACATTTCCAAGTTAGTCACCTTTAGTTTGCTTTTAAAGGCAGCATTAAGCTCAAGATCGTTGTGTTTGTATGGATTCTAGTATTTTAGACTGTATCAGAACCACAGGGCTGAGTCAAAGATGGTGGACAGATAGTCATCCAGATCTGCCCTAGTGGGGAAATCAGAGGAGATTGTTTTATGGAAGTGGGAATATTTTCTGGAAAGGGAAGGTGAGAGGTGTCTGAATTTGTATCTTCCAAGGGGTATGGTAAGCTCTCCCAGGCTTGTGACGGTTAAAGGAGCTGAGGGAGATCAAAGAAACTGCCTGAGGGAAGGTTAGATACCAGAGGGGGATGAGGGGTAAGGAGAAAATTCTAGAAATTGAAGGATTGGGGGGGTAGAGTATGAGGACAGGAGGTACAATACATGCAATGTCATGACCATAGTCTGACTCAGTGTTAGGATGCACAAGAGATGATACAACCTGGCCCTCTGGAGGGGCCGAAACAGTTTGCTGCACCTTCACAAGTGGGCTGTGCCCTAGCCTACTTTTGTCCCTTAAGAAGGGGGCAGCAGGCTAACATAGGCACACATGGGTAATGGCAATGGTGACAGATGACTAGACATGGTTGATTCATTGGTGAGGGAGCCCTTGTCCTGTACCTAAAATTTAAAATAACAACTTCACTTCAAGACATATTTGCACAGGCAAAGACTAAAAGTACTGGGAAGGTGATAATCAGGCATACGTGAAAACTATTAGGGCGGGGCAAACAATCACACAGGCGGGAAAATTAGTGTTGGCGAAATGTCAGAGAGAGGGGTTACTATAGAGTTGAATAGGGTTATATTATACCTGTTTATGTTGTAAATGTCAAGATGAATAGAGGTTATTTTGTTTGTATCAGATGACGGTGGTCTGTGTGAGGCAGACAGCTGATTTTGCTGCAACCGGCCAGTGGGAGGTGGAGACAGAGAGTAGAGAGGGTCAGAGGGAGATTCATGTCTTTGCTGCAGTCATGGTTTGTACTGGACACTTCACCCAGCCTCACCTGCCACTCAAAGACTTCCCAGGTACAGCAATGAACATTTTCATCAATTTGTATTTTCTCTTACAGAAATATCATTCCATAAGACTCCTGTGCATTACCTTTTAATAATCTCTACATTTCAGGTATTGAGAGCTTTGAAGGCAGACATTTCCACAGCTGGGATTACCGCAGTGCTGAAGGTCTGCAGGGGAAAAGAGTGGTGGTGATTGGGATCGGGAACTCTGGAGGTGATATCGCTGTGGATATCAGCAGAGTTGCTGAAAAGGTAGATTTTTTTGTGGAATGACCACTGCCTTTGGATAAATACCTAAACTGAATTAAAAGCTGAGCACATGTATGGTAACTCCTATGCGCTGACCTGCAGGTGTACCTCAGCACCAGGAGTGGAGCGTGGGTTGTTGGTCGGGTGGGACCAGGTGGATTTCCAGGTGACCTTGGGATGTCTCGCATGGATATGATCATCCATAATCTCTTCCCCTCGTGGATCAGCAGGATGGTAGAAAAGAAGCTGAATGAAGCATTTTGCCACAAACTATATGGCTTGAAACCAAAACATGGGTAAAGAGATACTTGTACATAAATATCTTGAGTTCCATGTGTCCGATAACTGATTATTTTAAGAGCAAATCTCGGGGGAACAGGGAAGAGTTCAGCAGGGAAACAGTCCAGGGCCTGATTCACAAAGTGATTTCTTTTGTGCATGCTTAATCTGTGCTACTGAGACAACAATACGCTCATAAAGGTGCTCCCTAAACTGCACTGCAGAGCAAACACTGCGTCTGTGCATTGGTAATGATTCTGTGTATTTAAA
The DNA here is from genome assembly GCF_963930695.1 of Labrus bergylta. Lineage (NCBI taxonomy): Eukaryota > Metazoa > Chordata > Actinopteri > Labriformes > Labridae > Labrus > Labrus bergylta. The sequence goes on from NC_089200.1 coordinate 22,519,770, forward strand.
TGATCCAATATGCAGTCTTTTGGGGGAAATGTGGCCCCTTTCTATGTAAATCAGCCTCATTGTAAAAAAGTGTCTTATTATATCTCAAAGTATGTTACCCTAAAACATTCCAGTGATCAGGAAAACATTTCCACCTCTTTACTACTTGATCTGTAAATATAACTTTGGCATTACTATGCTTTGATCCAATATGATTTGGGGATAAATCAGCGGCTCCACACTTAATCGACATGTGTGGAGAGGTCTGGAGCCGTTGCAAGTGGGTTTTTTTTTTTCTTCGATTTTACCTTTCTTGCTCTATTCAGTGAGTAAGCTTTGTTTAATCTGGTTAAACACTTTTAACTGGTTAAAAAGTGTAAAACGTTTCCCCCTTCCCTCTTACCTTATAATTTTTATGTTGATGGAATTAGGGAACAAGAGGGCAGCTTCATGCTGTTTATGAAGGTGCAGATATCTTCTCTCCGCATTCAGTCACAAAATAAGAGCAAACTGCACGGAGCAGGACAACTTTATAGGAGCGTTTGCACCTGAATATCATTAGAGGAGCAGATAGAGAGAGAAATGATGAACAATTTTGGAGCTTTTAGTAAAGCCCCCCCCCCCCCCCCCCCCAACGTTCAAATGTTGGTAGGCAGTAAATCCATACCGTCAGTCCTTAAAAGTCTTCAACTATATACATATACAAACAAAAAAGAAATACATAGGTAAACCCAGTCTGAGCAATTTTCTCGGTGGCAGGTAGTATTTGAAAGTGAATTAAATGAGTAGTCTGAGAAACATGGTCAACAACAGTGAGCAGAGTGGTGGGGCGACTTGGTCCCACCAGTAAGCTTCTGAGACAATTACACTAAAGGCAAGATGTCACACAGACGTAAATATTCCACCTTGCAGTATTAAAGGGCCTTGTGTTCGTATGTAAGTCTGAATCGGTGCTGATTGGTCCATTTAAAGGGATTGTCGCTTCTGGCTAGGACTGAGGATGACACAGGTATAACATCTGGAACATCTGTACAAAACTTGACCAATACAGAAATCGTCTGCTCCTATATTTCCCTTAAACAACTTCACTCTCCATATGTCAGTTTCTTTGCACAGATCCCTGTAGTGAATGACGACCTGCCAGCGCGGATCATAACTGGTCGTGTGAAGGTGAAACCAAACGTGAATGAGTTCAGAGGGTCCAGTGTGGTCTTTGTGGACGGAAGCATCATAGACAAGGTTGTTTGTTAGAACAATTCTTAGACTGTGGATCATCACATGCATCTGGCTTTTAACAATGGTTGTAAAACATTAAGTTTGCATTCACGAGTTTGAATGAAAATCTCATCTAATTATTTGATGTGTGCATTCACAGGTGGATGTGGTGGTGTTTGCCACAGGGTTCAACTACAGCTTCCCCTTCCTGCCTGCAGCTCTGCAGGTTAAATGTGGTTATAGGTTGCATCTCTACAAACACGTGTTCCCTCCCTCATTGACCCGGCACACATTGGCCGTAGTGGGCTTTGTACACGGCCTCGGGGCCATTGGTCCACTTGCTGAGATGCAGGCTCGCTGGGCCACAAGAGTGTTTAAAGGTGCAGAACAACAGAACCAAACAAGTTTGTGTTTCGTGTGTATGCAGTTAGTTTTCAAAACATGAATCTTGATGGTTTAAGGCATTTTTTTAAATGTAGGTTCTAATTTCAGTCCCTCTAGTCCTATTAGAGCTGAGGACTTAATAGATTCTTCAAGATGTATTTGACATAAAAAGTAACTTCTTAGGACAGCTTGCATTCATACATGCTGTAATGGTGACTTGTTAACTTTGTTACTTCACTGGAATCATTGATAGACTGTATTATGTTTTCTGCAGTGTGACTCAAGAGTGTCCCAAAACAATCTTTTTTTTTTTTTTTTTTTTTTAAAGCTGCAGGAAAATCAAATATTTAAGTTTTCACAACTCAAAACAGCCTTCAAAATCCTGGAGTGGAAGTCATATGAGGTTATTACTGTAAAAACTGAATTTTGGATGGTTAAAGAAAGTCCCTTTTGTAGGGCTCTTTGGTAGACCCTAAAGTTATGAGGAGGGTCAGGGATAAATTATTTTTTCTTTTCTTTTGATAAATAGACTTTTTGTAAATGCAGGCTTGATGACCCTCCCCTCAGAAGAGACCATGATGAAGGAAATGCATGAAGAAACAGAGACAATGCATCAGAGGTAGGAAATAAACTGAACTTTGCAGCCATATAAAGTTTGCATGATTGAATTTTTTACTTTTGAGATTACAAAAAAAACAACCCACTCCGCTAGTATAAAAGTGCCCAAGCGGATATAATCCCTCCTGCACGCTCTGGGTCTACCCTGAAGTCTCCTCCAAGTTGGACATGCCCAATAAACCTCCACAGGGACACATCCTAATCAGATGCCGATCCACCGCAACAGGCTCCTTTTCATGTGAAGGAGTAGTTGATTCTTATACTATATACTTATATTTTCTTTACAACTAGTGTGTGTGCGTGCGTGCGTGCGTGCGTGCGTGCGTGCGTGCGTGCGTGCGTGTGTCCCTCTGTCAGGTTTGTGTGCTCGGAGCGTAACCCCCTCCAGGTGGACTACATCCCTTACTTGGACTCTCTGGCAGGGCCGGTGGGGGTCCGACCAAACATCCTGTGGCTCTTCCTCAAGGACCCCAGACTGGCGCTGCAGGTTCTGCTGGGTCCCTGTACTCCTTATCAGTACCGTCTGAGCGGACCAGGTCAGTGGGCTGGAGCCCGTCAGGCCATCCTCACTCAGTGGGAGCGGGTTCTTCAGCCCTTCAGGACCAGAGTGGTACCAGAACCAGAACCCTCTTCATATCAGAGCATCGTCGTCGTGGCTTTCTCAGGTGCAGCCCTGCTGTGCTGTTTCTGTGTCAATAAATGGCCTCTGTCTTCTTTTGTCTGTCCTCCATCTTTCTTCAGGTCTCCTCAGTGACCTGCAAGTGTGATGATAAATGATTATTGATTATGAACAATAATCAATGATGGAGGCAGCAGTCAATCAGAAACCTGTAACAAATAAAAGGGTGACATCAGGGTCACTTTGGCATCTTATAAACTGAATATTAAAATGGGAAGGTTTTAAAAAGTGCATTTAGTCGTGATATGAAATGTGACAACAGAAACATCTGAAGAGCAGGACATAACAGCATGTTAAGTTGCAGCGGACCTATTTAAACAGGTTCTTTATTTTTATTATACAGTAATATAATCATATGCATCTCTGCTATATGTTCCACTCTAAATAATGAACAAATAATAATAAAACAAAGTCTATCTCAAATGCACAAAGAGATGGGTGTCTTATCAATTATTCGGAACCCCTTGTTTTTTTTTTTTTAAAAGCTGAGCAATTAAATTGTGTTATGAACTGTGTTAATGAATAGAGATAATAGAGGTTATCAATAATTACTTAGATTGTACATTTATGGATGTGTGCAGTGGAATGGAAATATAATCGTACATGAAAAATATTTTTATATACAGTAAGCCTCATAAATATACCTGTGTGCTGCTGAAAAGGCAGGTGTAATTCAGGTAATCATTTCTTAATATATTAAAAATAAAGACTCACATAAAACAAAGTTACAAAGCAGTTATATTTTGCGCTTCATGTACAGAGAATGCAGTCCTTCAAGCAGCCGCCTCTGGTTCAGTGCAGCCTTCGGTCCTCCCTGCACGTTAAATGAGGTTATGCATTGCTCCGGTTGAGTCATTATAACCTGACACAGTTTACACACAAATTTATCTCTATTTTCTTGATAAAATGACTGCCAAACCGTGTTGCTCCTACAAGATTCTATCTGATCACTGTGTGATGTTTCAAGTTAAAATTTAAAATGATACTATCATTAAAATAACAGATTGATGTTATTTGTTTCAAAAAGTATCCCAAGTATTGAAAATTTTGACATTACTGGAATTCTCTATTTATTGACCACAAACCACTGTGAAATTACAGCCTCCTCACAGGCTCCTCAGAAATATTGTATGTCCCAATTGTGCAGTCCTAATGATGACATGCATTTAAGTGCTGTGGTCGGAAAAAAGAACAAACATGGACGCTAGAAGTAAATAAAAAAGTTGTTTTTTCGTGGCTGATGCTTAATCACCAAAAGCAAGTAGCACAGAGCTCCTTTGTGCTGCAGCAGCAGATTGAGGAACATAGAATCAGCACCAGAAATGTAGTTTGTAACAGTTAAAATTGTGGAATGCACATTTAAGACATACTGTGTTGCTAAGTTACTAGGGGAGCGATGTCACTAGACGGTGCCTTGTTTAATTATTGAACTTAGTTTAAGCAGCACTTCTGCCATTCACTTTCTTCTTGCCTCTCAACTCAACAGTAACATGAGGGTTTGTGTGGGCACTATTTCGCTCATGTCTGATAAGATAGTCGCCGTCCAACTGGGCTAGGTTGATGTTATTGTAACGTATTGTATTGTAATGACGAGCATTGTGGAAACCACAGACACATGTGGTTGTTCACTCTCTTTACTGTCTCCAATGCTTTCCAAACACCAACGACATGGACCCAAACTGTAACAAGTTGAAGTTTTATTCTGTTTATAAGCTTGAATAATTTGAATTAGTGTTATTGCTAAAAGAAGGATAGTTGGCATACTGTGTGTGTGTCCCTGCTCCCTTTATTGACACTATTTTTAAGCTTAATGGGGTTTTTTGCTGCCCTGAAACGTCAAGCAAACGTCACAACAGGGGTGCAAACTTGTCACCTTTCTGCGAAATTAGCCGTTTTGGATTCCAAATAGGTAATTTGTGTGATTCATTTAGATCTGCAATAAAAACATTTGGAGGAAGGGGGAGGGGGGGGGGTTGCAAGAAGCATGACGATGAAATAATATATCGTGTATTGTGTAGTGTGGACATTTTGGTTTGGTTGGCTACGGAACTCCACCTGGCCACAACCTCCTCCCCTAATGCTGAAGTTGATGCCGACCAGTAAAGGCATTTTATCACGCTCTTCCTTCACAAGCCAACATCCTGTGTTTTGGTTATTTTTGCAATAGAATAATAGAATAGAATAGAATAGAATTACTTTATTGATCCCAAACTGGGAAATTGTGGCGTTACAGCAGCAGGTTATCCAAACACACAATATGAATAAAAAACACAATGTTAGCAAATCTAAACACAATATAATATTAACTACAAAGTGAATAAGTACTAAAAGAAAAGATTGCAAGCGCATCCATTTTTTTTCCCAATCCTTGGTCACAAGACAGAACATTTTCAAACACAAATACATTTTTTATCACTGTTTAATTCAAATACATACCGTTTGCCATATGCCAAGGGTCAAAGTAGTGGGTCATGTCTGGTCTCTGCTCCCCCAAGAACTTCTACCCCATATGGGTTAGGGGTGACAATGGCCTTGATCCGGATCTCTTTACTCTCCATGAGAGACAGACTTTGCTCAAAGCCCTCCTTCTCCACCCTTAAGCTGTTTCCAACTTCATTGCTCTGCCAAACAAAAGAAGTAGACAAATGCTCTGCAACGTTCATACAAAAAGACTAATATGATTCCTATTTCCAACAGTGTATCAGTGTTATACCTGCACTAGCTGAATGTCAATGACCTTGTTTGTTTTGAGTTCCATCATAGTGGAGCCCCCATACTTGGCAGATTGTCCTGCAATTATAAGATAAACGCAGAAAAATATTTTCTTTACCTTTTATGCATTAACGGACAATAATTACCACGGAACCACGGAAAGCTTTTCTTTGACTGTCAGCATTTTTAAGACGGTGTTTTTGGGCTCTCCATATCTGTTCATTGCATTCTGCGTCACCATATTTCTTCGCTGCTTGGCAGTTGATTGTCGACTCTTTTTCAGATATATTCATAAGGGAAAAAAAAGTGTTGTATATTCAGGACACTGATAAAATCAATTACTTCCTGCAAGTCCGAAAATTGTCGACGACAAAGTCTGTATTCTCCAAGGATTCTGATAAATTGCCTCTGGCTTAAAATGAAACCATATAAGGCTAAGCTTCTAAGTATTTCTTTATGACGCATACCTAAATTGAAGAAGAAAATGATGAGACTGTCTCGATCCATTACAGTAGGCCTGCATTCACTGCTACTGCTTTTCTGTACTATCTGCGAGATAGTAAAGGAAGGAAAATTCCTCTTTACTCCTTAAAATTCATCACTTATTATAGAAGGTCGCACGCGCGAGTTACTATCTCGCACATGCGACCTTCTATAATAAGTGATGAATTTTAAGGAGTAAAGAGATACTATGAGATAGTAAGTCACGGTGCGAGATAGTAACTCGGGAGGGGGCGCAGACAAACGTCACTATTTTTTACTGCTGAATTGAGAAAATCTACCACATTGTCGTGTTTATAATACTTAACATTCGTTATCAATAATTATGATATCATATTGGGTGGGTTGTGGTGGGTTGTGGTGGGTTGTGGTGGCTGGTTTGGATTATTGGGTGGGTTGCAACCCACCCATCCCCCCCATAAATTATGCCTATGAGCCTGTGAACAGAAGCGCTGCACACACAGTTGAAAGTTTCCTGCAGGTATGTTTTTTTACCATCGACTGGCTTGACCACTGATAAAAGTACTTGCAGTGAGTACAGCTCTGCTTTACATGGGGGGTGTCCCAACAACTGTTGTAGTAATGCTGCAGCTCCCGGAGCAAATGGGACATCTTTTGAATTGTCTTCATGGACAATGTACTTGGTCTCTCAAAGTAGCAACACATACAGTTTGAATCATTGACTGATTAATTATTAAAGGTTAAGATTAATAAAAAGTTATTATAGGTAAAGTGACATGGTTGTCACGTGGGGGAATATTGCTCTGCTCACCCTCCTCTCATATTTATCCACATGAATCATGAGTGTGATTTAATAAAAAAATATTGTTTGAAGTAGTGTAGATGGCATTCAAATCTACTACGATCACGCTGATCGATTGTTTTCATGAAAAAGTGAACGTTTGAGCTTTGATTATGCTTGATGAACTCTTTGGAAGCTTTAATATTGTTTTTTTTCATGTTTTCGAGCTGGTCAACATCTGCTCAATGATTTGTCATGTGTTTAGGAAAATGCTGTACCACTGATTTGCTGTGAAACAGACACAAAAAATATGAATCTACAATCAGTTAGGTCTGCACTTCATTTTCTCATTCTGCTTTTGTGAATATGAAATGAATAATTTAGAAACATAGGCTATACAATACGTTGTAATTATCATGTTTTTAAATCATTATATGTTTACAGTCGATGACAATATTGCATTACCCAACCTTTATTCAATAAGGTAACATAATTTGTGCATAGTAAAATAAATGTATTGAGGATTCTATTTAAACTTCTCAGTCAAACATACAGCAAACACTCAAGTAATCTCCTGTTATCAAAGTGATGCACAAACCAGAACCTGTTCCATGCAGACATCATTTACACTCTCACAGTAGCCTAAACACAGTGGAAACATCGAACCACACCAGTGTTTACTTTGCAGGCTTAAGTTGCATTAAAAGTAAAACCCAGTCTCACCACAAGTTGCCTATCTGCTGTCATATCATGTTAACCTGTAAGAGGAGGGAGACACTCTGTTTGCCTTTCCTCCAGTGACAGAACTTTAACCCTGCTGTGATTCATCATCATGATAGGCCTACCTTATATAACCCTCCCCGTCTCTCCGCCCACCGTGGACTCCATCTCACTCACTGCTCCAACAAAGCATTTCTGCAGCAAATCTCAAAGGTAAGAACGAGTTCAATACGGACAAACTTTAGAAGAAGAAAAACTCTTTTTAACGAGGGTTTTTATGAGTTTAAAGAGCTAAGCTCGCTGTAAGAGCAGCAGAAGACTCTCAATATGTAGTTAACACCCCGCATGCAGAGCTGCAAAGTTTGGTAGCGAAACAGCAGGTTTGGTTAAAAATAACATTTAGACACCAACAGTAAACGCTGTTTCTAACAGAAATTCAAAGACATGTCGCTGGGGATGTTTTTAATCCACCTCAAATAAACTTTCTGATCTAGTCGCTAAAGTAGTAGTGGTTGTGTCTACTTGTTCACAGATTTATTCATGTTTTTTGTTGGCTTGTTTTTATAATTTTCCTCTGATGATAGGCGTATGTGGTTGTGTTTCCTGTGTGTCAGACCTGAGTGATGGCTCGTCGTGTTGCCGTGGTCGGAGGGGGCAGTTCAGGTCTGGCCTGCATCAAGTGCTGTCTGGATGAGGGGCTGCAGCCCGTCTGCTTTGAGAGCAGCGATGACATGGGGGGTCTGTGGAGGTTCAAGGTTAGTCACAGTCACTGTGTACTTTACATTAACACTCACTTATCTGTATATTCGGTACTGCAGTCTTTAATTATGTACTTCGCACGAAACATCATGCTGCAACTTCAACTGTTCCGTTTTTTTTTTATTGCTCATGTTGCACATATTTTGATAGATGTGTGAACTGTCTTTTACTGTTAGTAACTAAACCCTAAAACCACTTTTTTCAACTATAAACCTCTGTATTTGAGTATTAAGTAGTGTTATGGATCAATCCAAGCCCCAATCTCGACATTTGAGTACAAAGTATTGAAATTTGAAATATTGTGTTAGAAATGTGCATAGTGTCTGCTCTTCTGTTTGAAAAACTCTAACAGCTGTGTAGCGTACAGTATGACGTAGGAGTGAATTACTACGTCACCAAACCTATAAAAGCCTCATCACCCGAGGTGAAATGTGGGGACTCAAGTGTGTGTGTGTATTTGTGTGTGTGGGGCAAACATTGTATCATGTTGCGGCTGATAACGGCGCGAAAGGAGTGAGTGGGCGTGTACTATGATCTTTGTAGTGGCTATTTGTCCAAAACAACAAAAAAAACTAAATAAACTAATATCAAAAATAATCAAATGACCACTGATGCACCATGGGGATGTAATGTAAGCAGGCAAAAGAAATCCAATGTCCATGCAGGAGCTGCGGTATTTTGCTGGTTTATTTGATGAAAACAAACAAAAGAATAAAGAAAATCGTGGCTCCCGCTGCCTCTCTTGACCTGTTAAAAAACAATAGGCCCACCCAGGTGCATGCTGGTCCTCCACCTGCCTCTCCAGTGCCCACAGTATTACCCAAATACCTAACAAAATACTAATACAAAACTAAATTTACTAAACAAATAACTAGCAAAAAAGAAAATGTGTAGAATAATTAAATAAACAACACCACCCAAATATTAGTTTTACTAAATACAAAAACTAATTCTAACCCCAATTAAATAGCTCCAACAATCTTTATGATGTTTTATTCAATGTATTTCATTCACTTAAGAATACTGTGCAGTTGTACATTTGTATGCTTAAAACATTATGTGTAGGTTATATCTCACATAAATGTAACAATTAATTTCATATTTATGTTGATGTTGATTTCTGATTGGACAGGAAGCTCATGGTTTCACTTTTCTTACTTGTAGCCTGGTATTCTATATTTCTTTTATTTCAATACCAACCTTGTGGTAATTAAGGATTATTTCACTGGTAAGAAGGCACAGGGGAAAGTTTTTTTAGATGATCTTTTTGTAGTCCACTTTCTGAACCTTGTAGTTTCAACACGGCAGACCCACGTCATTAACCTCCACCGGCCCGTCGCATTTAATGACGTGGCCTAGTGGAAATGTGGTCGGATTGTCAGAGCAACGAGATCACCTTTCCCTAAGTCCTTTATGAATTCTCCTATCATCTTTCCTTGACCTCATGACGTTTTCGCGGGGTTAAGGAAAAATGGATAGTGAAAGGAGATAGGAGGGACAATTCGAACGCACCCATTGTATCATGTTGCGGCTGATAACGGCGCTAAGCAGTGAGTGGGTGAATTTACCCCCCCGTGCCCCGCCCCCTTCTTCTCTAAGTTGATACATTGACGTTCTAAATGCATTTTTTTTAATTCCAGGGTACAGCAGTACAGCTGAAAATATGGGGTTTAGTTACCCTTTAATCATAGTCTTTGTTGTTGTTTTTTTTGCACCAAGACTAATTCCTTGTTAGATTAAATGTTCTTGGTCATAAACCTGATTGTGATGATGATGTTGGTGTTGTTGGTGCAGGAGAATCCAGAGGCGGACAGAGCCAGCATCTACCACTCTGTCATCATCAACACCTCCAAGGAGATGATGTGTTTCAGTGACTTTCCCATCCCGGCACACTTCCCCAACTACATGCACAACTCCCTCATCATGGACTACTTCAGGATGTACGCCGACCACTTCCAGCTCACCAAACACATCCGCTTCAACGTGAGCACACACTGCACTCACCGCCTGCACAGCAGATTTTTAAATGTATTCTGCAAAACTGTTAAACTATCAGCTTGAGGTTGGGACCCGACCCCTTAAGAACCTCAAACAGACTCTAAATCATTGATTAAACACTGTAGATATGGGATAAACCTTTCAAAAGTAATAGCCTTGATAAAAACATACCTTTTTTATTTCCTCTCAAACTGTTGGCATCTCAAAACCCATTTAAAGTTGGTTCATTGGTGAGTTCATCATTTAATACATGGGGCTATTTAACCTGTTTATTGGTAATATTTGATTTTTAACAAAGAAATGTTACTGTAAAGGTTTAACAGACTGCTAGAGCAAAGGGAATTTAAGATTAATTATTAAATAAGGTCAGACGGGACCATTGTTTGCTTGTTCTTTCTGATTTAATCTGTGTGTGTGTGTCTCTGTTGTTCAGACCAAAGTGCTGCAGGTGAAGCAGAGGTCAGATTTCTCTCAGTCTGGTCAGTGGGACATCGAGACGGAGAACAAGGAGGGTAAAAAGGAGAAACACATTTTTGATGCAGTGATGATCTGTATTGGACACCATTGTCAACCCAACCTGCCCCTACACGACTTCCCAGGTGAGAAGAAAACCCCTGCAGGCTCCTGCACACTTTACCTGATTCAACCTTTTGATAATGTGTGTCCAATCGGGTAATGTGAAGGGTGTTATATAACCATGTTTCAACAGCAAGCTGCACCATAGAAAAATAATGATGTCAAACTCCTCCACTGTGGCTTTTTATGTTTCTTGATAAAATAAAACTAGGACTGTCAAACGATCAATTTTTAACATGTAATCTCATGTTAAAAAAAATCTACAATTTAGCTTTTTATTTTTTGGGGTGCTTTTTGTGCCTTTAATGGAGAGACAGGACAGTTGATAGAGTCGGAAATCAGGGAGAGAGAGAGAGAGAGAGAGTGGGGAATAATATGTGGGAAGGGAGCCACTGGCTGGATTTGAACCTGAGCTGCACGCTTTGAAGACTACAGCCTCCATACATGGGGGTGCACACTAGCCACTGCACTACCAGCGCCCCCATAATTTAGCATTTTAAAGCAGTTTTTGAATTGCTCTGCAGACTTTGGTGATGTGCTTTCCCGCTGACATCCGTCTGATTAGCTTCACCTGTATGCTCAGTTCGTAGATGAGGCTCAAACTCAAAGTACTTCACTGATATTTGAATTCTGTTTGACACAAGGTGGATATTACTGTTGTCTTGTCATCTGAGCTGTCTGGGAGTTTTTAAATTGAACCATTCAAAAGCACATTGGTGTCAGTATTTTCCATCACTGTGGGAGCAGGAAGACATACCAGCTTAACTGTGATGAGCTGAATGGGACAAACCATTACACAATTAATGGGATTAAAAGAAAAAGATGCACTTAAGACCTTTACAGCATTGTGATTAATGCCTAAACACTGACAGCCCTGATAAAAACTTAACTCAACAATCACAAGTTTGAATCTTTGTTTTCTTCAGGCATCGACACCTTTAAAGGACAGTTCTTCCACAGCAGGGACTACAAGACTCCGGAGCAGTGGAGGGACAAAAAGGTGGTGGTGATCGGGATAGGAAACTCCGGAGGAGACATCGCAGTAGAGCTCAGCAAAGTCACCAAACAGGTCTCAATACGATTTTAACAGTGAGGGGACATGAGGGCAAGTTTTTACATACACAGACTTTCTTAGAGTAAGTTGTCTCAAAGCCTGGGGCTCCAGATAGAGATATCAGGTATCATGAAGCTAGTCATCACCTATATATCATCAAATATATAAAAGATAAAACACATCACTGAAGCAAATAAGGAAAATGATGGACGCTGCAGAAAATCATTGTGTGAATCCATACATTAATAAATGTAGTTTACACCACGGTATGTACTTCACAGTACTAAACCCTCAATGACCTACTTTCTGAGTCTGATGTAAAGGATTCTCTCTGTTTATTACTTGGGAAAGTGCTTGTTTTTGTAATACTCACGTCAGCCACAAGAGGCAGAAGTGCACAACTACCCCATGCTATAAACAGGACTTCAAAGGCTTAATATGCGATTTTTCACACTTAAATATAATAGAAATCAAGTATCCTCTGAAAATCACTCTGTGAGTCATGACTGTCTACAATGGATGTAACACCCGAGTCCCACTGTCTGTGACGTTTTCCGAGCTTTCCTAGCTTGACCTTGTTTACATCGCCAGGACGGCCGACTGGCTCATCCCCTCGCGAATAAAAGTTGTTTAATTGAAGGACTAGAGAAAAGAAGAATAACATACTGTACTCACTGCTTATTTGAATGTCATGTAAGCGTTTTTAGATCACGGTCATTTCATGTAGTGTGAAGCTCCGAGCATAATAAAGAACGCTAGCATTAGCCTGCTAACACAACAATGCAGCACAAGTTGTTTTGGTTTCATGCTGGTGCTTAAGGGCGACATCTGCTGGATCAAAAAAATTGCATATTAATCCTTTAAGGACAGAGACTTTCTGCTGGTTTAAATGCAGAAAGCTGAGCTTTATTTACAAAATGTAAAAGCTGCCTTCATGTTTTTTGCTGAAGTCCTTGATCGAATCCTTCTCTCAATATTTTAGATACCTTATCCAACAAACAACTGTGAGAGTCTATGCTCCAGCTCAATGACTGACGTCCATGTTTCCTCCTTCCTAGCTGTACCTGAGCACCCGGCGGGGAGCTTGGATCCTAAACAGAGTCGGGGACAATGGTCTGCCCTTGGACATGCTGTTTAACAGAGCGATTGAGCTCTTGAAGAATGTTCTGCCCTTTAATTTCTTCTCAGGACTTGTGGAGAGCCAGCTCAACAAAAGATTCGACCACACTCTGTACAACTTGAAGCCACAGCACAGGTACTGAGTGCGTCAGCTTTTTTTTTTTACTGTTCTGTTTATCTCAATAAGTTAGTGAGTCCAGCTGCAGTAGAGTGAAAAGACTAAATAAGCACTGAATCAGAACATATTTTATCTGACTCTGTCTGTTTTAACCACTTGTACTTCACTTCTACTTGTTTTTTTTCTTAATAATGTTAAACACTAAACTGTGTGTGTGTGTGTGTGTGTGTGTGTGTGTGTGTGTGTGTGTGTGTGTGTGTGTGTGTGTGTGTGTGTGTGTGTGTGTGTGTGTGTGTGTGTGTGTGTGTGTGTGTGTGTGTGTGTGTGTGTGTGTGTGTGTGTGTGTGTGTGTGTGTGTGTGTGTGTGTGTGTGTGTGTGTGTGTGTGTGTGTGTGTGTCAGGTTGTTCAGCCAACATCCCACAGTGAACGACGAGCTTCCAAACCGCATCCTGTCAGGTACCGTTCAGGTGAAACCAAACGTGCGCAGGTTTCAGGGCTCCAGTGTGGAGTTTGATGATGGGAGTGTGGTGGAGGACGTGGACCTGGTGGTAGGTTGTATTGTTCACACACACAGACACACAAACACTAGTACAGACTGTGTGTGACTGACTGTCTTGTCCTGCAGGTGTTTGCCACAGGTTACAGGTTCTCCTTCCCGTTCCTGGCCTCTCAGGTGCTCTCAGTGTCTGACAACAAAGCATCTCTCTACAAGTACGTGTTTCCTCATGAGCTGCAGCGCCACACACTGGCCATCATCGGCCTGGTGCAGCCACTGGGAGCCATCATGCCAATCTCTGAGATGCAGGCCAGGTGGGCCACTCGAGTCTTTAAAGGTAACACTGGTTGTTTTTAATCAGAAGTGTCTGAGAGATCAAACCTCAATGTCTCAGTGTGTCCTCTCTCTCTCTCTGTTTCTCTCTCTCTCTCTCTCTGTTTCTCTCTCTCTCACTCTCCTAGGGTGCGCAAAGCTCCCCTCAGTGGTCGACATGATGAAAGACATCCAGTGCAAGAAGAAGACCATGGCTCAAAGGTACTGATGATGATTCTGGGGCTGGGCGGTATATGATTATTAGGCCGAAAATAAACTTCAGATTTGTTTTTTATTGATATGGATTAAGGGTGTATTCACAGATTAAAATTGTGAACCAATCTTAACTGTAAGAAGTGAGCACCTGGCACATGGAGCCCTGGGTTGGTTTGAATGTAATCAGGATCAGTCTATGGCCCAATTCTGAAGTTATGAACAAGTAGCAGATCCAAACTACCAGTAATACTCATGTTCACACCTACTGCAATTTAGAGTCATCAAATAACTTAATGAGCTACATAAAGGAGTGCACCTTCAAATAGTTGGACAAACCACTCAGAATTCAAAAGTTTTACTTCTTAACCATCTGGGTTTTTTAAGGCCTGCATCATCAGGATGATCTTTAAAACAGCTATTGAAATATATTGATCAGCATAATTAAGTAATGTCACATTACAAGTTACACATTCAATCTTACACCTCGATCCTAGTAGGTGTGACGTCCTCTGCAAAATACAGTTATCATGGTGATGGTGTAGAAAGGTGGGTAAAACAGCAATCCTTTCTGCACAATATTTTTGGTTAGTTTGGCCTTTACTCTGTACTAGTTAAGATGAACCTTACATCTCAATGGTAACGAAATAATGACACAACTTAAGTTACAAACTAACAAGTTTACACCAAGGGTTAAGTGAGGACTTTACCCCAGAACTTAAGATACAACTAGCTGCTTACACAGTTACACAGGTATGTGGTAACCATGGAAATAAACAGGGTGCAGGAGAATGTTTGGGTTCCTTAGCAACAGGTCAGTTTTAGTTAAGTTTTGGAACTTGTTGAGTTGTGCTGTTCACAAAAAGTATCTCTCAACATCATGATGTTGTTCTGAATATCAGCACTGATTATTAATCACAGCAGTGCCTATATACAGAACAACACCAGGAGCTTGAGTTAAACATTGATTATCTCTAATTGATTCAGCTAAAAAAAATAAAAGCCTCAGAGGATCTCCCAGCTCTGTGATGACTGCTGGATTAAAAAAAAAAGAAAAAAGAAAATCCATGGTTCTCCTCTTGATGTTGACATGTGATGTGTTCGTCAGGTATGTGAGCAGTCAGAGACACACCATCCAGGTGGACTACATCAGCTACATGGATGAGATCGCAGAGCAGGTGGGGGTCCGACCAAGTGTGCCGAGGCTGCTGCTGACCGACCCCAGGATGGGACTCAACGTGTTGCTGGGTCCCTGCACGCCATACCAGTATCGTCTCGGAGGCCCCGGCAAGTGGGCGGGGGCCCGTCAGGCCATCCTCACCCAGTGGGAGAGAGTGACTCAGCCCTTGCAGACCCGGCCCTGCCCAGCAGCTGAACCCCACAGGTCGTTTCTGTGGCCCCTGATGGTGTCAGCTGTCGTTGTTGCCGTGGCCTTCTACATCAACAGGAACAAGCTTCCACCCTTCCTCCAAGATCCCACTGAGCTGCTGGAGAGGATCAAAGTCTTCATGCCTGCTCTGTGAAAATTTCATACTGGTTTATCACATACTGGTTTGTTTAAATACACACCCAGTGCAAAAAGCCAATTATTACAGCAGAAACAAGCATGTTAACGACAGGTCTAATTAGCCTGTCTCGATCAGCACACACTACAGGGGTTGAATTTTTTGACAACTCATCCATTTTGATTTTATGAAGGATAAGAGTTATTAACAGTATGACGCGTAGCTGACCATATTAACAGGAGGGCTAAATGTAACGGTTTGTCAAGAGGCTGAAAACTCACCTCAGCTCCATATCTCAACCTGTCGTTTTCTTGATTGAAAGTTGGGTTGAGACAGCGTTTCGAGCATGGCTACAAACCATAGATTGGACTCCAAAGCCCCCTGCAGTACCAGAAGGACGAAATCAGTCAGGCGATTAGTTATGTTTTCATGTTCACTGTGAAAAACACATTTCCCATAGGAGCAATAGAGGCTTCATTCAGTCATTCATTTTAAATGAAATCATGTCTTAAAGGATTTGGTTTATACTTGTATTTTATACATGTTCACCACATACCTTATCACTTGTTTTTCTTTACATTGCTTTAAAAATAATTCTTTTTCATATCAGTATTTTTGTTGAATGACACATTTACCTTACATGGATGTAACACAGCTTTAATTATGTTTTATTATTGTCTTTGTATTGTATGATTACAAAGGTCTCTCTGTCATTGCTCTGTTTAATTTTCCTCAGTTTTTCATACAGAATAAAACAATTTCTTTTTATGGGGGGGTTCTTAATAATAAACTTATTTTTTTTAAATTCACATGTACCTTGCAACGTCCTTTTGTTTTCTACAGAAACCAGATACGAATGAATCTCTGCAGAAATGTGAGAGAGCTTATTTCTGAGGTTAAAAATAAAAAGCACATCATCTACAACTGACATCATAGGAACTGTTAGAGCCATTTGTGTGTCCAGTATGTATGTGTGCTCTGTGGTAGTTCCTTGTGGTGACAGTAGGGGGCACATTCACTTTGGTGTTGGGAAGGTTACAAGTAGAGGAAGAGTTAATCACGGACAGGTGAGCAGCCCACCGTGAGAGGCACTCAGTGTTTGACCGCTGTTGAAATGTATCGTGAATGGAACATTTATCCTGGCTTTGTTTTACATTCAAGTTATAGTGGAATAAGTGTATGTAGACATCCAGAATATGTATTGTAAACGAACCATTGAGATAAACCCGTTTTGAGTGTGACAGCACGGAGTTGATTTAATTATTGCCACGAAACACGGAAACAGCGTGTCAATGAAGTGCGGTATCAGCCCCTCAGTGGCTCAAAGTTTTGATAAGCAAGATCAAGCCACTACAGGAACTTTGTATCAACTGACAGGTCTTCAATAATTGGATTAATAATTAATTAGTTATGAAAATAACAATTCTCTTGTTCATGAAAAAAGAGATGAGGGGATTTTATCAGATAATAAATTAAAAAATCTGATTTCATGAAAAAGAAATGTCTGAAGAATTTCAGAGAACAGTGAGTTTGATTTGCCTTCAGAGATTAATTCACATGTTTTTATTATAAGGAAAGTTTTTAAAAAGGGGGGAGGAGGTGTAAACAAACTGACATGTTACACAAAGTAAACTAGTTTAACCATCATTTAACCAAATCTGACTTTTTCTGTCACTGCCCAGATCGTCTGAAAAAAGTTGTCTGCAGTCAGGAAGTCTTTGGACGCAGCTGAGTGAGTGTGCAGCTGAGAGAAGCTCGGACTGTTTAATCTGTCACTGATTTTATTACCTGTTATCATGTGTCGGTGTAAAAGTGAGAGATCAGTGCTCAATGATTCTATTCATACAGCTACACTTTTATGTGATGCAGCAAGTGAATCATCTGCAGACTGTGGAGTCATCAGGAGGTTAGATTTGATTTTCAGGCAAACCGTCACTGTTGGGAGTTTTAATTGACCGCTCCTCCAGTCATGAGGAGCACATTCAGGTTACGGGGATTTGGCGCCACCTGCTGTTGTGGATCTATTTTGCTGTTTAAATGTCTAAAACCTCAAATGTTACAATTCAATTCACTCTGCAGATGCTTTTATCCAAAGCGACGTACATCAGATAGTAAGTACAACACTAATACATTCATACACCGCCACCAAAGCAGTGGGAGCAATGCGGGGTTGAGTGTCTCGCCAAGACACATCGGATGTGTTGCCCAGCTGGCGATTGAACCCTTGATCTTTTGGTTGAAAGGCAGTGACTCTACCAACTGAGCCACAGCCACCCCAACATATTATGACCCCCCCCTCTTTTCCAGATATATTCATAAGGGGAAAAAAAAAGTGTTGTATATTCGGGTCAATACGGTACAAGTGGAACAGAACCTGTTATTAATAATTTGGTCCTCTCTCACCTGTGATATCTTAAAAAAAGATGAGCCTGTGAACAGAAGCGCTGCACACACAGTTAAAAGTTTCCTGCAGGTATGTTTTTATACCATCGACTGGCTTGACCACTGATAAAAGTACTTGCAGTGAGTACAGCTCTGCTTTACATGGGGGGTGTCCCAACAACTGTTGTAGTAATGCTGCAGCTCCCGGAGCAAATGGGACATCTTTTGAATTGTCTTCATGGACAATTTACTTGGTCTCTCAAAGTAGCAACACATACAGTTTGAATCATTGACTGATTAATTATTAAAGGTTAAGATTAATAAAAAGTTATTATAGGTAAAGTGACATGGTTGTCAGGTGGGGGAATATTGCTCTGCTCACCCTCCTCTCATATTTATCCACATGAATCATGAGTGTGATTTAATAAAAAAATATTGTTTGAACTAGTGTAGATGGTGATGTGGATTTCCTTGTTGTTGATATGTTTGATGATGAAGAAATTCGCCGTTGAGACTGACTTGCTTTCAAAGAGTATAATTTTTATTTAAGCAAGAAACAGAGTCACTGGTCACGTCTGACCAGGAGGATCAAGAAGCCAATAATGATCTCTCTCAAACATACAGAGACAATCGCCTATATGCATCTAAACATCAGCTGTTCGTCATGGGTCATAAAAAACATCATGTCACACATCCATATTTGGCAATACTATTACACAACACCTCAATGTAAACATTCAACTTGAAGGGACTCCTAAATCTCCTTCAGATACAAATTCTCTCCAGATGTACACGTTATAAACTTAAAGGAGCAGTATATTATCTCTGTCCTAGTTACGTCAGACACTTCATAGTCCCCCCTTCGAGACTATAGTCTCACTAACGAGAAAAATGATACAATTGCGATGTTAATTAGCCTCATAAGAATCACTTCTGTTCATGCTTAACCTTAGCAATATAGTAAAACATGTATTTGTGGAGTGTGAGAGCGAAAAACCCATCAGGCAACTATCTTTCTTTATTATCCATCAAACAATCTAGACAGGAAAACTTTCCCACGGTCCCTCTGCACCAGGCAACCACCTATAGTACTCCAAACCAATTTAAAAAAAAAAGGATTCTGAACACTTTCTAGGATGATTTATAAATGCATACATTTAAAACCTCAGAAATAAAATCTAAAAATTGTCCAAAGTCAGGCTGGTCGACCCATCGCACCTTCCAATGGACCTTTCCCTACCTAACACCACTTTCCCTAAAGATCGATAAAGAAAGAAAACACCTGAGGTTCCAATATATGCATCTTATACAGGTCCAGAAAACTCCAATACTAATCCAAAGTAATATGTCTTGCTAAAAATATCTACTATAGAGTAAAACATACATAATATTTATCAATAATACAAGTTACATTGTAATAAAGAAAATCCAATACTATTAAAATATATATATATATATATATATATATATTAAACTGTTGCTTTTTAGCAGCATCAGCTTCTACTGTAATAAAACCTCAATGATTTTTCAATCGAAACCCCTCATCATGATGTCTTCATTCAGGTTTCCGTTGTCCACTTCCATCCTCCATTTTCCTAAGTTTGGTTGTTTCAAGTCCATTAAACTGGAAGGATCTCTGGACAATCAGCCACCCTCACATTGGTCTCCCAAATATCGTCCTGGGAAGAAAAATCAATA
The DNA here is from genome assembly GCF_963930695.1 of Labrus bergylta. Classification (NCBI taxonomy): domain Eukaryota; kingdom Metazoa; phylum Chordata; class Actinopteri; order Labriformes; family Labridae; genus Labrus; species Labrus bergylta. The sequence goes on from NC_089200.1 coordinate 22,539,551, forward strand.
ACCAGTATCTTTGCACATACAAAAACATCAAAAATATAAATTTTTGTATCATACTTTCACATTATTCCACTACATGATTAACATATACATGATTAATATACATGATTAACATATTCAATTTCCCCCCTTTTATCAATTCACTTCCAGTTCAAAATAATAGTGAGTCAATGATGAATTCAGATATTTAAAATTGGATATTTCTCCTACTTGCTCTTGTCCCATCTCTATGACCTCCTCATCTTTGCTCAGGTCATTACCACTCAGTAGTGTCAGAATCTAAAACACTATAGCTCCTACTGGTCCTAATTGTTATTGCAGCCAAACATTCACAGACCATCCTGCTCCTTCTGATGGACCAAATTAATTCCTTATGAGTTTCAATGCATCTATGACACTAGTCATATTGTCAGCAGCATCAGGGATCAAAGTATAACAGTCATCTCCAGTTAAATTTTAAACTTTGACCTCTAATTGGCTTTAATCAAAACACCATTAACACCAACAGAAGCACCTTCATCAAATTCAGACCTATGTGTTGGCAGATTTTAACAATCTAACACATCATTCATTTTTTTTTTTTTTCTTTTTTTTTTTTTCACAAACACCTTGGATTTGCAGATGATAGACAACTCCTAGACGTTATTTAATTTCCAATTTTTCAAAATTAGTCTTACTGTTTTATTCACAAACTCTTTGCCATTATCTGAAGATATGCAATCTGGGAGTCCCCACCTGCTTATGACCTCACAACACAAAAAACAACTTAAAAACTTGGCAGCAGACTGAGCATCTTTCCGCTTGGTTGGACAGGCTTCAAGCCACCTTGAAAATCTGTCCACAACAACTAACATGTATCTTTTACCTCCTACCGGTCTTATCATATCAACAAAATCCACAACTAACTCACACATAGGACCTATTGGTGTCCTAACATCGTTTTTTTTAGACAAATAGTACACCTGCTTATGACATAATCATGGGTTATGTATATTTCTTGTATAAGAGTATTTTTTAATTGCACAGTTTAAGCTTGTTTCATCTAGGGGGATTCTTTTAAATCTTTTTTCGGGTTAATATATATGTATGAGAGAGGGGGTCGGTTTTCTGGTTAATTTGTAACAAATGTTTCATGTCATGTACGTCTTTGTAACCTGCTACTGGATGCTTTGAATTTCCTTCGGGATCAATAAAGTATCTATCTATCTATCTATCTATCTATCTAATCAATCTATCTAATCAATCTGCTCAAGCAAATATAGTAACCAAAAACCATATTCTTTCGTAATCTTTCTCCTAACTCCCCCCTTGCACATGGGCTAAACCATTTGCTTCCTGAATCATCAGACCTAGCAGGTCTAACAATTTCCTTGTCTGAGCATTCACTTATCTCTCTACTTCCTGAACCTTCCTATCTGTGGTTGGTCAAAAACTGACTGTGGAAAAGGTGCAGTGGGGATCATGGATAACAGCTGAGGTAGCTGAAACTAGATCTAGTCATGCTGCGGTTGTGGTGGTAATTGATTTGGTTGAGGCTGACTCTGCATAATCACAGCTTGTTTATTCGCTTTCTTATTGTCCACCAGCTGTTGGTTAAGTTTTCTAAGAGTCTCTTGATCCTGTTTTTTCTTATAAGGCGGGGGCTTCTTTGCTGATGCAGTATGTGAAAAGGGTGTGTTAACCTTCTCCATTAACTTTCCTGCTTCCTTATCATTTTTCCTTATTTCTTGCATACTTTTATATACTTTTTTTCTTTTGAAGCTTCTAACAATTTCTGTCCCTCATTTTCAAACAACTGCAGAATGCCAAGTTCAGTTTGTTTTTTCTCCTTACGTCTCTTTCCCTTTTTGCCTTTCTTCTGATTTACCTTACATGTAGACACAAGCACCTGTATTGTTTTAATCACATCCGGGTTCAAAGTCCCTTCTACTGGCCAAGGCTGGTCAATGTCAGGCCAACGCTTGCTCCATTTTTGGAATATTTTTAACAAGAGGTTTAGTCTTCTGTACTACATCAACAGGAGTGATTGCTTTTGTAATTTTGGTGTCCATCTTTGACATTACAATGACCCTCTTAGTTCCTCGTATTGTAAGTCAAACTGAAATAGTTAAAAACTATTTAGAAAGTAACGTGTTACCACACTTGAAAGTGAATAAATTTACCAAACCCAAAGGAGACCAAAGGCTTCTTACTATGAAAGCAAAAGCACTTGTTTATCACCTAATGCATCTAATCACACCTATTTATCTTAAAATTATGGAAATAATGTCAATATTCCATCTCAAAATAGTCCAGGTCAAGCAAGACCATACTCAGATAATGAAACCAGCATTCACAGCACTCAGCAGCATTTGAATCAAATCAACTTTTCCATAAATGATCAATCAAATCAACAATACTCCATTATTGACCAAATGCTTCAATTAGTCAGTCTGTTGCCAAGATTTCCTCCTAAATAATTGCAATGTGATATATAAGAAGAAATAATGTAAGCCTATATGTGAAAACAAACTAAGCATGTATCAAAATGTTGACTATAAAGAAATGTGTATACACAGACAGATAAATGCAGGTGTTTGTTGAAAGAGTTTGTGGATAAAACCGCACTGGCCTTGATCAAGCTGGATTCAGGATCCCTACGTGCTGTTATCTGCAAGCTTTCAGTGTTTGTGAAGTACTGCCAGGTTTCTCCTCATCTGCCCTTTGGACTGATCCAGTTCAGACACAATCCATCTGTCTGTCTTCCCTTTAGCTCTCACACAACATAGTAAAGAGAAAACAGAGAGAAAACAAAACAAAAGTTTAATCACTCTGAATTCGTATACACAAAGCAATAACAATTCAGTGTCATCCTTATCTGTTGCAAAAGCTATCTCCCTGCCTGGGGTGTGTGGGTTTTTTTGTGTTTTTTTTTCCTTCCGTATGTATTTACGTATTTTCATCACCCACACTTTTTACTAGTAGAGTCATTGAAGAAAACTTATTGGTCAAGTAAGATTTATTAAGTGACAATTAAGCCAATCATAGCTGTTTGGTTACAGTTTAAGCACAGTTACATGCATTTAATCCTCCTATCACTCATCACTGAGTCAGAGCTCAGAGCTAACAAATGGATACATGCTGATACATGTTAGTCACTCAAACAGATGTTTTTAAGATAAATCCACCTCACAAAGCTGTATTTATTTACTCCCGTAACTTTACGATGTAGCAGAAGTCCCCTTTGCAGTTTTTTAAAATAAAATCACATTTTATATGAAGACCGGTAATAAAGAGACTGAGGCATAAGGCAATAAGAAAAGCAAAATAAAAGAGCAGTTCTGAATCTGATTTTTAGAGCTAACTGGGTTACTCACAATGGATGTTCATAAAGTTAGTGTCTAATTATAATCTTTTGTAACTTTGTCTTGTTGTATGATGTGTCAGCTAGTTATTGGACATTAAATGAATCAGAATGTGTTGATTTCCTAGAGGGTGGTAATATACTAACATTAGAACACACACACTTTTAAAATCGCTGCTCCACCCCTGTGCACAGAGTCTACGCACACACAGAAATCAGCATCCTCCCAATCAACAGCCAAATACAAAATGTATCCTCTGATAGTCAAAACCAACTTCAAGACTATACGTTCTTTTGAACAGACAACATTTGCAGCATAATGTGGTCACATACATACAAATAGACAGAAAGAGAAGTTCACACTCCAATCAGCCAGCAGTTTTAACTTTATCAGGAGTTTTTCTGTTCTTTTCTCTAATCTTGCTATCTGAATGTGTACAGACTATCCTCTCTGGTCTCTCCACTTCTGTTAGAAAACAGATACTATATATACTTATGTATAAACGTCCTTTATTAGGCTCATATGTATTTATCAAATTAAACAAAAGTCCTCTGAGGGGCTCATATTTTATCAAATCAAATATATAAACGTCCCCTGAAACAAAGACTCATAGGTTTTTAACACTGATGAAGATCAGATTAAATTAACGTCCTCTGAAACAAAGGCTCATGGGTTTTTTTTAACATTGATGAAGCAAAAATGTCCCCTCTTGCTAAAATCACCTTTAACCAATCTCCTGCTGTATATGCCTATTTAATAATACCTCTATTCTATTTATCAATCTCACATATACAAGAACATTTCCGGATCAAACACACACAGCTTCACAGATCTCTCAAAAACATCTAAATCACAGCGCAATCCACAAGACACAAGCTATCTTGCAACACACACACATTCCAAGAACGCACACACATAGCCTGCTCCAAGGCTTCAAAAATTCCTCAGCCTCGCACACACACACACACACACACACAAGCTGTACAGCGACACACAGACACACTTCAGGCTGTATAGAGCGAACGCACACACCTCAACACGGCTCCAGCGAGCACACACACATTCCAAGAGCAACCGCCCTCAGTTCAAATTTTAAAGTCGACTCATTTGTAATTTTCCCTCTCTCAAATTTTTTTTTTTACTTTGGCCAAACTTTTAACAAATTGTCTTTTAACAAATTACTCCACACTGCATGCTTCAATGCACACTTTTTCCTTTATTCAGCGCTTTCATTTTTCCACTTTTCTCAAAACTTTATTCCATTTTTATTTCTTCTCTTCACTTTTCATCTTTTTACTTCTCATCTTTATACTTCTCATCTTTATTTCTTCTCTTTTATGTACCTACATTATACGTTTAATTTATCCAAATACCCTGGCCAGGGATCCCCTTTGTTTTATTTTTACTCAATTTGACTACTTCTTAAAGCCAACTTTCACGTCAGTGTCTAATTTACACATGACTTACTGTTAAGAGGATACGGGCCCTGTCCTTGTTAAACTTGCATGGTTATTTAGCTAACTGGTCTCGTTACTCGTTGCGCTTATCCTATAACATTACCTTTCAACTTTTTATCTCTCATTCTCTTATTTATCTCTTCATTATTTTATTCCCCTTTATTTATATACTTTTTAACTCAATAAACCCCAATTTAGATGGAGAATCACTCCAAACATCAACATATCATTGCACTTCAGTTCTTTGACAGTGGAGCCAAATTTGCAGACAGAATCAGCTCCCCAATGTGTGTAAAAACAGACACTCACGCTCTGAGGTGATGGAGGAATGCACCTATTGAAGCTCTCCGCTGCAGAAGGCCCCAACTGATCCTGTTCCGTGACGCCAAAATTGATGTGGATTTCCTTGTTGTTGATATGTTTGATGAAGAAGAAATTCGCCGTTGAGACTGACTTGCTTTCAAAAAGTATAATTTTTATTTAAGCAAGAAACAGAGTCACTGGTCACGTCTGACCAGGAGGATCAAGAAGCCAATAATGATCTCTCTCAAACATACAGAGACAATCGCCTATATGCATCTAAACATCAGCTGTTCGTCATGGGTCATAAAAAACATCATGTCACACATCCATATTTGGCAATACTATTACACAACACCTCAATGTAAACATTCAACTTGAAGGGACTCCTAAATCTCCTTCAGATACAAACTCTCTCCAGATGTACACGTTATAAACTTAAAGGAGCAGTATATTATCTCTGTCCTAGTTACGTCAGACACTTCAATGGCATTCAAATCTACTACGATCACGCTGATCGATTGTTTTCATGAAAAAGTGAGCATTTGAGCTTTGATTATGCTTGATGAACTCTTTGGAACCTTCAATATTTCTTTTTTTTCATGTTTTCGAGCTGGTCAACATCTGCTCAAGGATTTGTCATGTGTTTAGGAAAATGCTGTACCACAGATTTGCTGTGAAACAGACACAGAAAATATGAATCTACAATCAGTTAGGTCTGCACTTCATTTTCTCATTCTGCTTTTGTGAATATGAAATGAATAATTTAGAAACATAGGCTATACAATACGTTGTAATTATCATGTTTTTAAATCATTATGATATGTTTACAGTCGATGACAATATTGCATTACCCAACCTTTATTCAATAAGGTAACATAATTTGTACAATAGTAAAATAAATGTATTGAGGATTCTATTTAAACTTCTCAGTCAAACATACAGCAAACACTCAAGTAATCTCCTGTTATCAAAGTGATGCACAAACCAGAACCTGTTCCATGCAGACATAATTTACACTCTCACAGTAGCCTAAACACAGTGGAAACATCGAACCACACCAGTGTTTACTTTGCAGGCTTAAGTTGCATTAAAAGTAAAACCCAGTCTCACCACAAGTTGCCTATCTGCTGTCATATCATGTTAACCTGTAAGAGGAGGGAGACACTCTGTTTGCCTTTCCTCCAGTGACAGAACTTTAACCCTGCTGTGATTCATCATCATGATAGGCCTACCTTATATAACCCTCCCCGTCTCTCCACCCACCATCTCACTCACTGCTCCAACAAAGCATTTCTGCAGCAAATCTCAAAGGTAAGAACGAGTTCAATACGGACAAACTTTAGAAGAAGAAAAACTCTTTTTAATGAGGGTTTTTATGAGTTTAAAGAGCTAAGCTCGCTGTAAGAGCAGCAGAAGACTCTCAATATGTAGTTAACACCCCGCATGCAGAGCTGCAAAGTTTGGTAGCGAAACAGCAGGTTTGGTTAAAAATAACATTTAGACACCAACAGTAAACGCTGTTTCTAACAGAAATTCAAAGACATGTCGCTGGGGATGTTTTTAATCCACCTCAAATAAACTTTCTGATCTAGTCGCTAAAGTAGTAGTGGTTGTGTCTACTTGTTCACAGATTTATTCATGTTTTTTGTTGGCTTGTTTTTATAATTTTCCTCTGATGATAGGCGTATGTGGTTGTGTTTCCTGTGTGTCAGACCTGAGTGATGGCTCGTCGTGTTGCCGTGGTCGGAGGGGGCAGTTCAGGTCTGGCCTGCATCAAGTGCTGTCTGGATGAGGGGCTGCAGCCCGTCTGCTTTGAGAGCAGCGATGACATGGGGGGTCTGTGGAGGTTCAAGGTTAGTCACAGTCACTGTGTACTTTACATTAACACTCACTTATCTGTATATTCGGTACTGCAGTCTTTAATTATGTACTTTGCACGAAACATCATGCTGCAACTTCAACTGTTCCGTTTTTTTTTTATTGCTCATGTTGCACATATTTTGATAGATGTGTGAACTGTCTTTTACCGTTAATCATAGTCTTTGTTGTTGTTTTTTTTGCACCAAGACTAATTCCTTGTTAGATTAAATGTTCTTGGTCATAAACCTGATTGTGATGATGATGTTGGTGTTGTTGGTGCAGGAGAATCCAGAGGCGGACAGAGCCAGCATCTACCACTCTGTCATCATCAACACCTCCAAGGAGATGATGTGTTTCAGTGACTTTCCCATCCCGGCACACTTCCCCAACTACATGCACAACTCCCTCATCATGGACTACTTCAGGATGTACGCCGACCACTTCCAGCTCACCAAACACATCCGCTTCAACGTGAGCACACACTGCACTCACCGCCTGCACAGCAGATTTTTAAATGTATTCTGCAAAACTGTTATACTATCAGCTTGAGGTTGGGACCCGACCCCTTAAGAACCTCAAACAGACTCTAAATCATTGATTAAACACTGTAGATATGGGATAAACCTTTCAAAAGTAATAGCCTTGATAAAAACATACCTTTTTTATTTCCTCTCAAACTGTTGGCATCTCAAAACCCATTTAAAGTTGGTTCATTGGTGAGTTCATCATTTAATACATGGGGCTATTTAACCTGTTTATTGGTAATATTTGATTTTTAACAAAGAAATGTTACTGTAAAGGTTTAACAGACTGCTAGAGCAAAGGGAATTTAAGATTAATTATTAAATAAGGTCAGACGGGACCATTGTTTGCTTGTCCTTTCTGATTTAATCTGTGTGTGTGTGTCTCTGTTGTTCAGACCAAAGTGCTGCAGGTGAAGCAGAGGTCAGATTTCTCTCAGTCTGGTCAGTGGGACATCGAGACGGAGAACAAGGAGGGTAAAAAGGAGAAACACATTTTTGATGCAGTGATGATCTGTATTGGACACCATTGTCAACCCAACCTGCCCCTACACGACTTCCCAGGTGAGAAGAAAACCCCTGCAGGCTCCTGCACACTTTACCTGATTCAACCTTTTGATAATGTGTGTCCAATCGGGTAATGTGAAGGGTGTTATATAACCATGTGTCAACAGCAAGCTGCACCATAGAAAAATAATGATGTCACACTCCTCCACTGTGGCTTTTTATGTTTCTTGATAAAACAAAAATTTAAATAAAACTAGGACTGTCAAACGATCAATTTTTAACATGTAATCTGTTAAAAAAAAATCTACAATTTAGCATTTTTTTTTGTGCCTTTAATGGAGAGACAGGACAGTTGATAGAGTCGGAAATCAGGGAGAGAGAGAGAGAGAGAGTGGGGAATAATATGTGGGAAGGGAGCCACAGGCTGGATTTGAAACACACTAACATTTGCACACTAGCCACTGCGCCACCAGCGCCCCCATAATTTAGCATTTTAAAGCTCAGTTCGTAGATGGGGCTCAAACTCAAATTACTTCACTGATATTTGAATTCTGTTTGACACAAGGTGGATATTACTGTTGTCTTGTCATCTGAGCTGTCTGGGAGTTTTTAAATTGAACCATTCAAAAGCACATTGGTGTCAGTATTTTCCATCACTGTGGGAGCAGGAAGACATACCAGCTTAACTGTGATGAGCTGAATGGGACAAACCATTACACAATTAATGGGATTAAAAGAAAAAGATGCACTTAAGACCTTTACAGCATTGTGATTAATGCCTAAACACTGACAGCCCTGATAAAAACTTAACTCAACAATCACAAGTTTGAATCTTTGTTTTCTTCAGGCATCGACACCTTTAAAGGACAGTTCTTCCACAGCAGGGACTACAAGACTCCGGAGCAGTGGAGGGACAAAAAGGTGGTGGTGATCGGGATAGGAAACTCCGGAGGAGACATCGCAGTAGAGCTCAGCAAAGTCACCAAACAGGTCTCAATACGATTTTAACAGTGAGGGGACATGTGGGCAAGTTTTTACATACACAGACTTTCTTAGAGTAAGTTGTCTCAAAGCCTGGGGCTCCAGATAGAGATATCAGGTATCATGAAGCTAGTCATCACCTATATATCATCAAATATATAAAAGATAAAACACATTAGTGCAGCAAATAAGGAAAATGATGGACGCTGCAGAAAATCATTGTGGGAATCCATACATTAATAAATGTAGTTTACACCACGGTATGTACTTCACAGTACTAAACCCTCAATGACCTACTTTCTGAGTCTGATGTAAATTCTCTCTGTTTATTACTTGGGAAAGTGCTTTTTTTGTAATACTCACATCAGCCACAAGAGGCAGAAGTGCACAACTACCCCATGCTATAAACAGGACTTTAAAGGCTTAATATGCGATTTTTCACACTTAAATATAATAGAAATCAAGTATCCTCTGAAAATCACTCTGTGAGTCATGACTGTCTACAATGGATGTAACACCCGAGTCCCACTGTCTGTGACGTTTTCCGAGTTTTCCTAGCCATAGCATCACTTTGTTTACATCGCCAGGACGGCCGACTGGCTCATCCCCTCTCGAATAAAAGTTGTTTAATTGAAGGACTAGAGAAAAGAAGAATAACATACTGTACTCACTGCTTATTTGAATGTCATGTACCGTAAGCGTTTTTAGCTCACGGCCATTTCAGGTAAATTTACATGTAGTGTGAAGTGTTATGGTTTGGTCTTTTTCTAGGTTGGTTTTTCAGTGTTTATTGTTTCTTCTTGTTCTAGTGTGTTTTGTTCTTTCTTGAGTTCTGTGTGTTTTTAGCGTTTCTTGATTTAGTTTGTCGTTGTCCTCTGTGTTTCTTGTATTCCTGTGTGATTGCCCTGATTGTCCTCACCTGTGTCTTTTTAGTCTCACCTGTGTTTGATAACCCCTGTGTCTATTTAGTCTCTGTGTTTCTTCCCTCCTGTGTCAGTTCATTGTTGTATATTGCATGTATGTTGTAGGTTGTTGGCGTGGCGTGGCGTGGCGTGGCGTGGCGTGGCGTGGCGTGGCGTGGCGTGGCTGTGTCCAGTGTCTTAGTGGCTCCTTGTATTTTTGTGTTTTGGCATTTTGATCTTTCTTTTAAATAAATCCTTTCTTTTGGTTCTGCACTTGGGTCCACCTCCCATGTTTTACTCACAGTACCGTAACAGAATGAACTGACCAACTATGGACCCAGTAGAAACGGTTGAGGAGATGGATTGTTTTTCGAAAGGCCCTGCCAACTGCTGTTTCGTCATCAGGTCCTGCTGACTCCTGTTCCCCCATCAGAGGCCCTGCTGACTCCGGCGCCCCCATCAGAGGTCCTGCTGACTTTACCCACCCCTGTGTTTCCGTGGGAGGCCTGGCCTCTCACTGGTCCCGTGTGTTCACCTGGTCGGCCTTCCGGCCGCCCACCCAAACTGCTCCCTGTGGTTGGTCGGCCTCCAGGCCGTCCGCCTGAGCTTTCCGGGCTGTGTGCCCTGCCTCCAGGCCGTCCGCCTGAACTTTCCGGGCTATGTGCCCTACCTCCAGGCCGTCCACCTGAAGGTCCGTTGTTGTATGTTGTAGGTTGTTGGCGTGTCAGTGTCCAGTGTGTTTTAGTGGCTCCTTGTTTTTTTTGTGTTTTGGCATTTTGATCTTTATTTTAAATAAATCCTTTCTTTTGGTTCTGCACTTGGGTCCACCTCCCTTGTTTTACTCACCGTACCGTAACATGAAGCTCTGAGCGTAATAAAGATCGCTAGCATTAGCCTGCTAACACAACAATGCAACACAATTTGTTTTGGTTTCATGCTGGTGCTCAAGGGCGACATCTGCTGGATAAAATAAATTGCATATTAATCCTTTAAGGACAGAGACTTTCTGCTGGTTTAAATGCAGAAAGCTGAGCTTTATTTACAAAATGTAAAAGCTGCCTTGATTGAATCCTTCTCTGAATATTTTAGATACGTTATCCAACAAACAACTGTGAGAGTCTATGCTCCAGCTCACTGACTGATGTCCATGTTTCCTCCTTCCTAGCTGTACCTGAGCACCCGGCGGGGGGCCTGGATCCTAAACAGAGTCTGGGACAACGGTCTGCCCTGGGACATGCTGTTTAACAGAGCGATTGATCGCTTGAAGAATGTTCTGCCCTTTAATTTCTTCTCAGGACTTGTGGAGAGCCAGCTCAACAAAAGATTCGACCACGCTCTGTACAACTTGAAGCCACAGCACAGGTACTCAGCTTTTTTTTTTTTTTTTACTGTTCTGTTTATCACAATAAGTTAGTGAGTCCAGCTGCAGTAGAGTGAGAAGACTAAATAAGCACTGAATCAGAACATATTTTATCTGACTCTGTCTGTTTTAACCACTTGTGCTTCTACTTGTTTTTTTGCCTAATAATGTTAAACAGTATATGTGTTTGTGTGTGTTTGTGTGTGTGTGTGTGTGCTTGTGTGTATGTGAGTGTGTCAGGTTGTTCAGCCAACATCCCACATTGAACGACGAGCTTCCAAACCGCATCCTGTCAGGTACCGTTCAGGTGAAACCAAACGTGCGCAGGTTTCAGGGCTCCAGTGTGGAGTTTGATGATGGGAGTGTGGTGGAGGACGTGGACCTGGTGGTAGGTTGTATTGTTCACACACACAGACACACAAACACTAGTACAGACTGTGTGTGACTGACTGTCTTGTCCTGCAGGTGTTTGCCACAGGTTACAGGTTCTCCTTCCCGTTCCTGGCCTCTCAGGTGCTCTCAGTGTCTGACAACAAAGCATCTCTCTACAAGTACGTGTTTCCTCATGAGCTGCAGCGCCACACACTGGCCATCATCGGCCTGGTGCAGCCACTGGGAGCCATCATGCCAGTCTCTGAGATGCAGGCCAGGTGGGCCACTCGAGTCTTTAAAGGTAACACTGGTTGTTTTTAATCAGAAGTGTCTGAGAGATCAAACCTCAATGTCTCAGTGTGTCCTCTCTCTCTCTCTGTTTCTCTCTCTCTCTCTCTCTGTTTCTCTCTCTCTCACTCTCCTAGGGTGCGCAAAGCTCCCCTCAGTGGTCGACATGATGAAAGACATCCAGTGCAAGAAGAAGACCATGGCTCAAAGGTACTGACGATGATTCTGGGGCTGGGCGGTATATGATTATTAGGCCGAAAATAAACTTCAGATTTGTTTTTTATTGATATGGATTAAGGGTGTAGTCACAGATTAAAATTGTGAACCAATCTTAACTGTAAGAAGTGAGCACCTGGCACATGGAGCCCTGGGTTGGTTTGAATGTAATCAGGATCAGTCTATGGCCCAATTCTGAAGTTATGAACAAGTAGCAGATCCAAACTACCAGTAATACTCATGTTCACACCTACTGCAATTTAGAGTCATCAAATAACTTAATGAGCTACATAAAGGAGTGCACCTTCAAATAGTTGGACAAACCACTCAGAATTCAAAAGTTTTACTTCTTAACCATCTGGGTTTTTTAAGGCCTGCATCATCAGGATGATCTTTAAAACAGCTATTGAAATATATTGATCAGCATAATTAAGTAATGTCACATTACAAGTTACACATTCAATCTTACACCTCGATCCTAGTAGGTGTGACGTCCTCTGCAAAATACAGTTATCATGGTGATGGTGTAGAAAGGTGGGTAAAACAGCAATCCTTTCTGCACAATATTTTTGGTTAGTTTGGCCTTTACTCTGTACTAGTTAAGATGAACCTTACATCTCAATGGTAACGAAATAATGACACAACTTAAGTTACAAACTAACAAGTTTACACCAAGGGTTAAGTGAGGACTTTACCCCAGAACTTAAGATACAACTAGCTGCTTACACAGTTACACAGGTATGTGGTAACCATGGAAATAAACAGGGTGCAGGAGAATGTTTGGGTTCCTTAGCAACAGGTCAGTTTTAGTTAAGTTTTGGAACTTGTTGAGTTGTGCTGTTCACAAAAAGTATCTCTCAACATCATGATGTTGTTCTGAATATCAGCACTGATTATTAATCACAGCAGTGCCTATATACAGAACAACACCAGGAGCTTGAGTTAAACATTGATTATCTCTAATTGATTCAGCTAAAAAAAATAAAAGCCTCAGAGGATCTCCCAGCTCTGTGATGACTGCTGGATTAAAAAAAAAAAAGTAAATCCATGGTTCTCCTCTTGATGTTGACATGTGATGTGTTCGTCAGGTATGTGAGCAGTCAGAGACACACCATCCAGGTGGACTACATCAGCTACATGGATGAGATCGCAGAGCAGGTGGGGGTCCGACCAAGCGTACTGAGGCTGCTGCTGACCCACCCCAGGATGGGACTCAACGTGTTGCTGGGTCCCTGCACGCCATACCAGTATCGTCTCCAAGGCCCTGGAAAGTGGGCGGGGGCCCGTCAGGCCATCCTCACCCAGTGGGAGAGAGTGGCTCAGCCCATGCAGACCCGGCCCTGCCCAGCAGCTGAACCCCACAGGTCGTTTCTGTGGCCCCTGATGGTGTCAGCCGCCGTCGTTGGCGTGGCCTTCTACATCAACAGGAACAAGCTTCCAACTTTCCTCCAAGATCCCACTGAGCTGCTGGAGAGGATCAAAGTCTTCATGCCTGCTCTGTGAAAATTTCATACTGGTTTATCACATACTGGTTTGTTTAAATACACACCCAGTGCAAAAAGCCAATTATTACAGCAGAAACAAGCATGTTAACAACAGAGTTCAAAGAATGAAAACAGGTCTAATTAGCCTGTCTCGATCAGCACACACTACAGGGGTTGAATTTTTTGACAACTCATCCATTTTGATTTTATGAAGGATAAGAGTTATTAACAGTATGACGCGTAGCTGACCATATTAACAGGAGGGCTAAATGTAACGGTTTGTCAAGAGGCTGAAAACTCACCTCAGCTCCATATCTCAACCTGTCGTTTTCTTGATTGAAAGTTGGGTTGAGACAGCGTTTCGAGCATGGCTACAAACCATAGATTGGACTCCAAAGCCCCCTGCAGTACCAGAAGGACGAAATCAGTCAGGCGATTAGTTATGTTTTCATGTTCACTGTGAAAAACACATTTCCCATAGGGGCAATAGAGGCTTCATTCAGTCATTCATTTTAAATGAAATCATGTCTTAAAGGATTTGGTTTATACTTGTATTTTATACATGTTCACCACATACCTTATCACTTGTAGGAGATACACACTGACTTGTTTTTCTTTACATTGCTTTAAAAATAATTCTTTTTCATATCAGTATTTTTGTTGAATGACACATTTACCTTACATGGATGTAACACAGCTTTAATTATGTTTTATTATTGTCTTTGTATTGTATGATTACAAAGGTCTCTCTGTCATTGCTCTGTTTAATTTTCCTCAGTTTTTCATACAGAATAAAACAATTTCTTTTTATGGGGGGGTTCTTAATAATAAACTTAATTTTTTTAAATTCACATGTACCTTGCAACGTCCTTTTGTTTTCTACAGAAACCAGATACGAATGAATCTCTGCAGAAATGTGAGAGAGCTTATTTCTGAGGTTAAAAATAAAAAGCACATCATCTACAACTGACAGGTCTTCAATAATTGGATTAATAATTAATTAGTTATGAAAATAACAAATCTCTTGTTCATGAAAAAAGAGATGAGGGGATTTTATCAGATAATAAATTAAAAAATCTGATTTCATGAAAAAGAAATGTCTGAAGAATTTCAGAGAACAATGAGTTTGATTTGCCTTCAGAGATTAATTCACATGTTTTTATTATAAGGAAAGTTTTTAAAAAGGGGGGAGGAGGTGTAAACAAACTGACATCTTACACAAAGTAAACTAGTTTAACCATCATTTAACCAAATCTGACTTTTTCTGTCACTGCCCAGATCGTCTGAAAAAAGTTGTCTGCAGTCAGGAAGTCTTTGGACGCAGCTGAGTGAGTGTGCAGCTGAGAGAAGCTCGGACTGTTTAATCTGTCACTGATTTTATTACCTGTTATCATGTGTCGGTGTAAAAGTGAGAGATCAGTGCTCAATGATTCTATTCATACAGCTACACTTTTATGTGATGCAGCAAGTGAATCATCTGCACACTGTGGAGTCATCAGGAGGTTAGATTTGATTTGATGCTCTCTCTCAGTTGGTAAGTATGGACATTTTCCTGTGGATGCATTGGGTTGCCTGGCTATGTTTTCCTTCTCTGTTTTAAATATCGATCATGCATGAATTTGATTTCATTCTGTAGTTTTAGTTGTAAGAGAGACCTGTGAAATGTGATACAACTTTAATTTGAGTTCTTCTTACAGTCTTATCTTTCCAGAGAATATATCATGATGTGTCTGTAGAGTGCTGACAGGTTTAAGTTGACCTCTATTCCACTTTATTGAAATTTAATGACATTTTATACGTAAGAAAAACAAAGATTGTTGTCTGCATTATGTGTGCTGTTTGCAAAAGTGGAAAAGATACGGCACAATACTTTAACTCCTGGTCTCACATAAAATTGATGTTTAGTTGCCAGAGTTATGTATTTAATGAAGTTGTCTCTCAGAATTAGTCTGACTCATTTAAGATGACTTACTGCTTAAAGCAATAAGTCTCAACTGGTCTAGCCAAAAAAAATCAAATCTTCTCAAGTGTATTTATCTAATTTCCTGTCAAAAATATCTCATTTCACTTTTTGAAAGCCACATTAACTTAAACAATCCAGATAAACATCTTATTTTGAGAAACTAAAAACAAACAATAAGGCCTAAAATGCTTGTTTGAATAAAAAGGGAGAAGTCTGTTAATGGGGCAAAAAAAAAACTTCTTGAAATAAGAGATAATATCTCGTTTTAATAAATGTAACCAGTAATATTTTCTGTCCCCTTGCAGGTCCAGTACATGTGGCTTGTAATTCATGTTCTGGGAAGTTTTTCACTAGAAACTAGACAAATGCACTTCCTAAGATTTGAGTTTTTGCATTGAATTTCAGATATAATTCAACAAATCAGATTTATTTCATAAAGAATTGTGCAGTTTGGACCTCAGACTGTTCAAAGCATGTGACAGAACAATTAAAAAACAGAACAAAACCTACATGTTTTAAAAGTGATTCTCAACACTATGGGTTAAAAGTAAAGGTAGTGGTGCAGGTTTTCTGAGGACAAGATCGTGTTACAAAGAGCAGCTCAGGACCTCCTCTAAAGTCTGTTGGTGTTCCTAGAATCATGAAGGAGATATGAGGAAATCAGCTGTTTAACATTAACAGTTTGTGACTGAAGTTAGACATTATTTCACCTGTGAATGGATGAAATTCTCAGATACATAACTACACTATTAGAGGATAAGTAACCATTATTTTAAACAGACAGCAGGTCTGCAGAAGAAAACTCACACCACCTGAGTCCTGATGTTTGAACTTTAAGTTTGCATGGTACGATTTTAAGATTTCACATGTTTATTCATACTTGATACAGTTTGTAGGTAGCATGACCCAAAATACATTTCCTGTGTGTCAGACCTGAGTGATGGCTCGTCTTGTTGCCGTGGTCGGAGGGGGCAGTTCAGGTCTGGCCTGCATCAAGTGCTGTCTGGATGAGGGGCTGCAGCCCGTCTGCTTTGAGAGCAGCGATGACTTGGGGGGTCTGTGGAGGTTCAAGGTTAGTCACAGTCTTTAATTCTTTACTATAATAGAGAATAGATTTTTGCACAAAACATCATCCTGCAATTTCAACTGTCCAGTTTTTTTTTATTGCTCATGTTGCACATATTTTGATATGTGCTTGAAATATTTGCCTTTTACCGTTAATCATAGTTTTTGTTGTTTTTTTGCACCAAGACTAATTCCTTGTTAGATTAAATGTTCTTGGTCATAAACCTGATTGTGATGATGATGTTGGTGTTGTTGGTGCAGGAGAATCCAGAGGCGGACAGAGCCAGCATCTACCACTCTGTCATCATCAACACCTCCAAGGAGATGATGTGTTTCAGTGACTTTCCCATCCCGGCACACTTCCCCAACTACATGCACAACTCCCTCATCATGGACTACTTCAGGATGTACGCCGACCACTTCCAGCTCACCAAACACATCCGCTTCAACGTGAGCACACACTGCACTCACCGCCTGCACAGCAGATTTCAAACATTAAGACATATCTGAGGAAAATTATTTCTTCTTCTAAATTTCCTTTTTGCAAAACAGATTACAAATGTATTCTTAATCTTCAGTGTGTGTCTCTGTTGTTCAGACCAAAGTGCTGCAGGTGAAGCAGAGGTCAGATTTCTCTCAGTCTGGTCAGTGGGACATCGAGACGGAGAACAAGGAGGGTAAAAAGGAGAAACACATTTTTGATGCAGTGATGATCTGTATTGGACACCATTGTCAACCCAACCTGCCCCTACACGACTTCCCAGGTAAGAAAAAAAAAACCTGCAGGACATAAACCTGCAGCTTGGGGAGAAAAAAGAACCTGTAGAGTTTATAGTCTGACTACAGAGATGATAAAGATGTTTTTGTGAGCATGTTAAACATATAGAAGTTAAGATCCAGGTGGAAATCTAAAATCTATGAACATGTCCAGAGGAAGAAAAATAACTGCAGTCTTATTGGAGAATGTGCTGGCTGTAAAAGAACTCTGTTCTCTTTGCTTAAAGGAAGAATATGCAACATTTTACTCGAACATGTTGCAGAAATACAGTATATATCCTATATAAATGTCTCTCTGAGTCATGACTGTCTATAATGAATGAAAAGCCCGCCAGCTGCACTGTTGTCGGAGCCATGTTTACATGGACAGGACTACCTTGCGTATAAAGCTGTTTTTGTCAAGGACTAGGAAGAATAAAATAGTCCGCTCACTGCTTATTTGGATGTCACGTAAGCATTTTTAACTCACTGTAATTTTGTGGCAATTGATGTGCAATGTGAAGCTACCAGTTAACCTAAGTGTGCTAACATTAGCCTGCTAACACAACAATGCAGGACACAGGCAATTGCAGCTTGAGCAAAGGACGATTGTGCTTGTGCCTAATGGTGCTTTATTACGGTGCGTTCAAATTGATAACTCCTTCGTGTGAATGCGACTGGAGGGAGGTTGGAGGTATGGCTCAAAAAGTCGCACATTCTTCCTTTAACCCAGATGAAAATCCCTGTTCAGATTTTTTCTGTCTTTAACTCAAATATGAGGGAGACTCATAAATAAACAACAGTAGATACATCAACAACAGAGAACTGACCTAAAACTCTCTAAATGTGTTAGAAGTTCATTAGGTCCATAGGTGAACCTTCAGAAGCATTTCGAGCATAACCACTCTATTGTGGTAAAAGAGGAGGACACGTCAAAGAAGCATTCTTGGTCTCTCCACATCTCAACCAGTCCAGGAGAACAGCACGTTTCTTCTCCACTGGTAGCTTTTAAACTCTAAACAGTGTTCCAGGCCCCCATTTTTTATTCGAGTAAAGTTTGTGTATTCAGTTCAGAAAATATAGCATAAAATTGTTTCACTTCTCCAACTTTCAAATTTCACCACCAGAACTCCATAATGCACCTTTAAGTCGTTTTTGTGGATCTGTGTGCACGGAGGTTATCAAAACGTTGATTGAATGAGGATTTTTTTTTTAATGAAACAAAAAACTGTTCAGTTTTCAGATTAACATTTTTGTTTAGTAAAAACTGTCCATACATAAAATTATACACTTTCTTTAAGACAAACAAAAGTCTGTCTAATATATACAATATTCAACTTGTTAGAGCTTGGACAAATCCTGACCCCTGCAGTGTACTCAATCATTCATGTATTCATACATTTATTCATTCACTTAGCCTGTTACTGAGTGTTCAGATACATGCAGGCATCAACAAGCACAACTGTTCTGTATAATTCACTTGCAGCCTCTCTATTACTAAATTGTGTCTAAAATCATCATACAGTACAGTATAAATATCAGAAAAATACAAAGCTTCAGCATTTTTGCCATGGTTGGTTAAAACATCTGTTGTTATTTCCAAAAATTCTGGTTAAACCCAGTCATATATTTGAATTAAAAAACATGTTGGTTTAATTTTATTAAGAGATGAAACCAATGTTTATGTCCTTGTAGCAGGAGCACTGATGCAGTTATTCATTCTTTCTTTCTTGATATAAATATTATCTGTTTATGTCTGATTTGTTTTAAATGTGTCCTCCAGGCATCGACACCTTTAAAGGACAGTTCTTCCACAGCAGGGACTACAAGACTCCGGAGCAGTGGAGGGACAAAAAGGTGGTGGTGATCGGGATAGGAAACTCCGGAGGAGACATCGCAGTGGAGCTCAGCAAAGTCACCAAACAGGTCTGAATACGATTTTAACAGTGAGGGGACATGTGGTCAAGTTTTTACATACACAGACTTTCTTAGAGTAAGTTGTCTCAAAGCCTGGAATAGATATCAGGTTATCGTAAAGCTGGTCATCACCTAAATATCATCAAATATACAAAAGATAAAACACATCAGTGCAGCAAATAAGGAAAATTATGGACGCTGCAGAAAATCATTGTGTGAATTCAAGTCACCAAACAGGTCTGATAGTTATCGATCATTGAAGATAATTATTAAGACCTCAAAAAGCTTCACTCTCTGTATTAGCATCTTGAAATGTGTACAGCTATGTCTGAGCACACGGAGGGGGGCCTGGATCCTGAACCGAGTGTCAGACGGAGGATTTCCTCGTGACGTCTTCAACACCAGAGTGCTGAAGTTCCAGCGTCAGACCCTCCCGTTTGGATTCATCTGCAATGCCGCAGAGAGACGTCTCAACCACAGATTTGATCACAGTCTGTACAACCTGAAGCCAAAGCACAGGTACGGCAGAAACAGCACCTCCTGGTGGAAGACTTCCGCACCAGATTTCGCACACTCTTTTTCCTAAAGCACCTGCTGCTTTGCATGCAGCTTGGACAAACCTCTTCACCATGACATGGATAATGATTTGCTAAAACACTTTGATGGTAGCCTGGGGTGGTCAGTCAACATCTTACAATACTTTTATTGGTTTTCTGAGTTTAAAGTTTCATAAAAATGAGTGCACACAGGACGGGCTGGAATAAAGAATCAATCCACTGATTATTTAATGATAAATTGATTTATCTTTTGGTCTATAAATTATCAGAAAATTGTAAAAAAAAAAAAATAATAATAATAATAATCTCCAAAGTTAACCAGAGGTTAATGTTTGTTTATTCTATAAACTAACTGTCCAAAACCCAAAGACTTTAAATTTACACAATGACTACGTTGACATGACAATGACAAAAAACTGCACATTAAAGTAACTGCAACCAGCAAATGGCATTCTTGCATTAAAAATACAAACTCTTGAAAAACAAACTGAACAAAACTATGTAATCAACAAGTTAAAAAAAAGGTTTTCTATTTATTTTTGATTTATTCAGAGTAACAGAAAATGGAGGAAAAGTGAATTAAAAGAAAATAGTTTTGTGACCAAGATGCCAAAAATCTGGTCTGAGTTTACATCTGAAATGTGTTGGAAACAGACTGTAAATATTAATGGACGAAGCCTGGGTGACCTCACCCATCTGTTACTGCAGGGGGCTGTTAAGTCCCATCAATGGCAGTCGCCATGCTGGAAATGCTGTTGTGCACTAACTTCCAGTCAATCTTAAAACAGGCCGGGAGCTGGAGCTAAGGCTGGTTTTAAGCCGCTCTACAAAATGTTACACCGCAACTTCCTGTCAATCAGGTCAGCTACTGTATGCACCTTATTGTGAATAATTCCTATCCTTCATAAAATCAAAATGGATGCGTTCTCAAAAAATCCCCCACCAGAGTGTGTGACAAGCGCTAGTCAGACCAATTTCATCTTTGTACAAGGCTGTAACATTTTGATTTCTGCTGTGAAAACTGGCTTTTTGAATGGATGTGTGTGACTTCTGATGCTTCTTCAGCCAAAAAAGGAAGTCTAGGTGGAAAGGTGAAGAACTGCAGGAGGAACAGAAGGACAGTGATGGAGACGAAAACTGAAAGACAACCTGTAACTAACCTGTGTGTGTGTGTGTGTGTGTGTGTGTGTGTGTGTGTGTGTGTGTGTGTGTGTGTGTGTCAGGTTGTTCAGCCAACATCCCACAGTGAACGACGAGCTTCCAAACCGCATCCTGTCAGGTACCGTTCAGGTGAAACCAAACGTGCGCAGGTTTCAGGGCTCCAGTGTGGAGTTTGATGATGGGAGTGTGGTGGAGGACGTGGACCTGGTGGTAGGTTGTATTGTTCACACACACAGACACACAAACACTAGTACAGACTGTGTGTGACTGACTGTCTTGTCCTGCAGGTGTTTGCCACAGGTTACAGGTTCTCCTTCCCGTTCCTGGCCTCTCAGGTGCTCTCAGTGTCTGACAACAAAGCATCTCTCTACAAGTACGTGTTTCCTCATGAGCTGCAGCGCCACACACTGGCCATCATCGGCCTGGTGCAGCCACTGGGAGCCATCATGCCAGTCTCTGAGATGCAGGCCAGGTGGGCCACTCGAGTCTTTAAAGGTAACACTGGTTGTTTTTAATCAGAAGTGTCTGAGAGATCAAACCTCAATGTCTCAGTGTGTCCTCTCTCTCTCTCTGTTTCTCTCTCTCTCTCTCTCTGTTTCTCTCTCTCTCACTCTCCTAGGGTGCGCAAAGCTCCCCTCAGTGGTCGACATGATGAAAGACATCCAGTGCAAGAAGAAGACCATGGCTCAAAGGTACTGACGATGATTCTGGGGCTGGGCGGTATATGATTATTAGGCCGAAAATAAACTTCAGATTTGTTTTTTATTGATATGGATTAAGGGTGTAGTCACAGATTAAAATTGTGAACCAATCTTAACTGTAAGAAGTGAGCACCTGGCACATGGAGCCCTGGGTTGGTTTGAATGTAATCAGGATCAGTCTATGGCCCAATTCTGAAGTTATGAACAAGTAGCAGATCCAAACTACCAGTAATACTCATGTTCACACCTACTGCAATTTAGAGTCATCAAATAACTTAATGAGCTACATAAAGGAGTGCACCTTCAAATAGTTGGACAAACCACTCAGAATTCAAAAGTTTTACTTCTTAACCATCTGGGTTTTTTAAGGCCTGCATCATCAGGATGATCTTTAAAACAGCTATTGAAATATATTGATCAGCATAATTAAGTAATGTCACATTACAAGTTACACATTCAATCTTACACCTCGATCCTAGTAGGTGTGACGTCCTCTGCAAAATACAGTTATCATGGTGATGGTGTAGAAAGGTGGGTAAAACAGCAATCCTTTCTGCACAATATTTTTGGTTAGTTTGGCCTTTACTCTGTACTAGTTAAGATGAACCTTACATCTCAATGGTAACGAAATAATGACACAACTTAAGTTACAAACTAACAAGTTTACACCAAGGGTTAAGTGAGGACTTTACCCCAGAACTTAAGATACAACTAGCTGCTTACACAGTTACACAGGTATGTGGTAACCATGGAAATAAACAGGGTGCAGGAGAATGTTTGGGTTCCTTAGCAACAGGTCAGTTTTAGTTAAGTTTTGGAACTTGTTGAGTTGTGCTGTTCACAAAAAGTATCTCTCAACATCATGATGTTGTTCTGAATATCAGCACTGATTATTAATCACAGCAGTGCCTATATACAGAACAACACCAGGAGCTTGAGTTAAACATTGATTATCTCTAATTGATTCAGCTAAAAAAAATAAAAGCCTCAGAGGATCTCCCAGCTCTGTGATGACTGCTGGATTAAAAAAAAAAAAGTAAATCCATGGTTCTCCTCTTGATGTTGACATGTGATGTGTTCGTCAGGTATGTGAGCAGTCAGAGACACACCATCCAGGTGGACTACATCAGCTACATGGATGAGATCGCAGAGCAGGTGGGGGTCCGACCAAGCGTACTGAGGCTGCTGCTGACCCACCCCAGGATGGGACTCAACGTGTTGCTGGGTCCCTGCACGCCATACCAGTATCGTCTCCAAGGCCCTGGAAAGTGGGCGGGGGCCCGTCAGGCCATCCTCACCCAGTGGGAGAGAGTGGCTCAGCCCATGCAGACCCGGCCCTGCCCAGCAGCTGAACCCCACAGGTCGTTTCTGTGGCCCCTGATGGTGTCAGCCGCCGTCGTTGGCGTGGCCTTCTACATCAACAGGAACAAGCTTCCAACTTTCCTCCAAGATCCCACTGAGCTGCTGGAGAGGATCAAAGTCTTCATGCCTGCTCTGTGAAAATTTCATACTGGTTTATCACATACTGGTTTGTTTAAATACACACCCAGTGCAAAAAGCCAATTATTACAGCAGAAACAAGCATGTTAACAACAGAGTTCAAAGAATGAAAACAGGTCTAATTAGCCTGTCTCGATCAGCACACACTACAGGGGTTGAATTTTTTGACAACTCATCCATTTTGATTTTATGAAGGATAAGAGTTATTAACAGTATGACGCGTAGCTGACCATATTAACAGGAGGGCTAAATGTAACGGTTTGTCAAGAGGCTGAAAACTCACCTCAGCTCCATATCTCAACCTGTCGTTTTCTTGATTGAAAGTTGGGTTGAGACAGCGTTTCGAGCATGGCTACAAACCATAGATTGGACTCCAAAGCCCCCTGCAGTACCAGAAGGACGAAATCAGTCAGGCGATTAGTTATGTTTTCATGTTCACTGTGAAAAACACATTTCCCATAGGGGCAATAGAGGCTTCATTCAGTCATTCATTTTAAATGAAATCATGTCTTAAAGGATTTGGTTTATACTTGTATTTTATACATGTTCACCACATACCTTATCACTTGTAGGAGATACACACTGACTTGTTTTTCTTTACATTGCTTTAAAAATAATTCTTTTTCATATCAGTATTTTTGTTGAATGACACATTTACCTTACATGGATGTAACACAGCTTTAATTATGTTTTATTATTGTCTTTGTATTGTATGATTACAAAGGTCTCTCTGTCATTGCTCTGTTTAATTTTCCTCAGTTTTTCATACAGAATAAAACAATTTCTTTTTATGGGGGGGTTCTTAATAATAAACTTAATTTTTTTAAATTCACATGTACCTTGCAACGTCCTTTTGTTTTCTACAGAAACCAGATACGAATGAATCTCTGCAGAAATGTGAGAGAGCTTATTTCTGAGGTTAAAAATAAAAAGCACATCATCTACAACTGACAGGTCTTCAATAATTGGATTAATAATTAATTAGTTATGAAAATAACAAATCTCTTGTTCATGAAAAAAGAGATGAGGGGATTTTATCAGATAATAAATTAAAAAATCTGATTTCATGAAAAAGAAATGTCTGAAGAATTTCAGAGAACAATGAGTTTGATTTGCCTTCAGAGATTAATTCACATGTTTTTATTATAAGGAAAGTTTTTAAAAAGGGGGGAGGAGGTGTAAACAAACTGACATCTTACACAAAGTAAACTAGTTTAACCATCATTTAACCAAATCTGACTTTTTCTGTCACTGCCCAGATCGTCTGAAAAAAGTTGTCTGCAGTCAGGAAGTCTTTGGACGCAGCTGAGTGAGTGTGCAGCTGAGAGAAGCTCGGACTGTTTAATCTGTCACTGATTTTATTACCTGTTATCATGTGTCGGTGTAAAAGTGAGAGATCAGTGCTCAATGATTCTATTCATACAGCTACACTTTTATGTGATGCAGCAAGTGAATCATCTGCACACTGTGGAGTCATCAGGAGGTTAGATTTGATTTGATGCTCTCTCTCAGTTGGTAAGTATGGACATTTTCCTGTGGATGCATTGGGTTGCCTGGCTATGTTTTCCTTCTCTGTTTTAAATATCGATCATGCATGAATTTGATTTCATTCTGTAGTTTTAGTTGTAAGAGAGACCTGTGAAATGTGATACAACTTTAATTTGAGTTCTTCTTACAGTCTTATCTTTCCAGAGAATATATCATGATGTGTCTGTAGAGTGCTGACAGGTTTAAGTTGACCTCTATTCCACTTTATTGAAATTTAATGACATTTTATACGTAAGAAAAACAAAGATTGTTGTCTGCATTATGTGTGCTGTTTGCAAAAGTGGAAAAGATACGGCACAATACTTTAACTCCTGGTCTCACATAAAATTGATGTTTAGTTGCCAGAGTTATGTATTTAATGAAGTTGTCTCTCAGAATTAGTCTGACTCATTTAAGATGACTTACTGCTTAAAGCAATAAGTCTCAACTGGTCTAGCCAAAAAAAATCAAATCTTCTCAAGTGTATTTATCTAATTTCCTGTCAAAAATATCTCATTTCACTTTTTGAAAGCCACATTAACTTAAACAATCCAGATAAACATCTTATTTTGAGAAACTAAAAACAAACAATAAGGCCTAAAATGCTTGTTTGAATAAAAAGGGAGAAGTCTGTTAATGGGGCAAAAAAAAAACTTCTTGAAATAAGAGATAATATCTCGTTTTAATAAATGTAACCAGTAATATTTTCTGTCCCCTTGCAGGTCCAGTACATGTGGCTTGTAATTCATGTTCTGGGAAGTTTTTCACTAGAAACTAGACAAATGCACTTCCTAAGATTTGAGTTTTTGCATTGAATTTCAGATATAATTCAACAAATCAGATTTATTTCATAAAGAATTGTGCAGTTTGGACCTCAGACTGTTCAAAGCATGTGACAGAACAATTAAAAAACAGAACAAAACCTACATGTTTTAAAAGTGATTCTCAACACTATGGGTTAAAAGTAAAGGTAGTGGTGCAGGTTTTCTGAGGACAAGATCGTGTTACAAAGAGCAGCTCAGGACCTCCTCTAAAGTCTGTTGGTGTTCCTAGAATCATGAAGGAGATATGAGGAAATCAGCTGTTTAACATTAACAGTTTGTGACTGAAGTTAGACATTATTTCACCTGTGAATGGATGAAATTCTCAGATACATAACTACACTATTAGAGGATAAGTAACCATTATTTTAAACAGACAGCAGGTCTGCAGAAGAAAACTCACACCACCTGAGTCCTGATGTTTGAACTTTAAGTTTGCATGGTACGATTTTAAGATTTCACATGTTTATTCATACTTGATACAGTTTGTAGGTAGCATGACCCAAAATACATTTCCTGTGTGTCAGACCTGAGTGATGGCTCGTCTTGTTGCCGTGGTCGGAGGGGGCAGTTCAGGTCTGGCCTGCATCAAGTGCTGTCTGGATGAGGGGCTGCAGCCCGTCTGCTTTGAGAGCAGCGATGACTTGGGGGGTCTGTGGAGGTTCAAGGTTAGTCACAGTCTTTAATTCTTTACTATAATAGAGAATAGATTTTTGCACAAAACATCATCCTGCAATTTCAACTGTCCAGTTTTTTTTTATTGCTCATGTTGCACATATTTTGATATGTGCTTGAAATATTTGCCTTTTACCGTTAATCATAGTTTTTGTTGTTTTTTTGCACCAAGACTAATTCCTTGTTAGATTAAATGTTCTTGGTCATAAACCTGATTGTGATGATGATGTTGGTGTTGTTGGTGCAGGAGAATCCAGAGGCGGACAGAGCCAGCATCTACCACTCTGTCATCATCAACACCTCCAAGGAGATGATGTGTTTCAGTGACTTTCCCATCCCGGCACACTTCCCCAACTACATGCACAACTCCCTCATCATGGACTACTTCAGGATGTACGCCGACCACTTCCAGCTCACCAAACACATCCGCTTCAACGTGAGCACACACTGCACTCACCGCCTGCACAGCAGATTTCAAACATTAAGACATATCTGAGGAAAATTATTTCTTCTTCTAAATTTCCTTTTTGCAAAACAGATTACAAATGTATTCTTAATCTTCAGTGTGTGTCTCTGTTGTTCAGACCAAAGTGCTGCAGGTGAAGCAGAGGTCAGATTTCTCTCAGTCTGGTCAGTGGGACATCGAGACGGAGAACAAGGAGGGTAAAAAGGAGAAACACATTTTTGATGCAGTGATGATCTGTATTGGACACCATTGTCAACCCAACCTGCCCCTACACGACTTCCCAGGTAAGAAAAAAAAAACCTGCAGGACATAAACCTGCAGCTTGGGGAGAAAAAAGAACCTGTAGAGTTTATAGTCTGACTACAGAGATGATAAAGATGTTTTTGTGAGCATGTTAAACATATAGAAGTTAAGATCCAGGTGGAAATCTAAAATCTATGAACATGTCCAGAAGAAGAAAAATAACTGCAGTCTTATTGGAGAATGTGCTGGCTGTAAAAGAACTCTGTTCTCTTTGCTTAAAGGAAGAATATGCAACATTTTACTCGAACATGTTGCAGAAATACAGTATATATCCTATATAAATGTCTCTCTGAGTCATGACTGTCTATAATGAATGAAAAGCCCGCCAGCTGCACTGTTGTCGGAGCCATGTTTACATGGACAGGACTACCTTGCGTATAAAGCTGTTTTTGTCAAGGACTAGGAAGAATAAAATAGTCCGCTCACTGCTTATTTGGATGTCACGTAAGCATTTTTAACTCACTGTAATTTTGTGGCAATTGATGTGCAATGTGAAGCTACCAGTTAACCTAAGTGTGCTAACATTAGCCTGCTAACACAACAATGCAGGACACAGGCAATTGCAGCTTGAGCAAAGGACGATTGTGCTTGTGCCTAATGGTGCTTTATTACGGTGCGTTCAAATTGATAACTCCTTCGTGTGAATGCGACTGGAGGGAGGTTGGAGGTATGGCTCAAAAAGTCGCACATTCTTCCTTTAACCCAGATGAAAATCCCTGTTCAGATTTTTTCTGTCTTTAACTCAAATATGAGGGAGACTCATAAATAAACAACAGTAGATACATCAACAACAGAGAACTGACCTAAAACTCTCTAAATGTGTTAGAAGTTCATTAGGTCCATAGGTGAACCTTCAGAAGCATTTCGAGCATAACCACTCTATTGTGGTAAAAGAGGAGGACACGTCAAAGAAGCATTCTTGGTCTCTCCACATCTCAACCAGTCCAGGAGAACAGCACGTTTCTTCTCCACTGGTAGCTTTTAAACTCTAAACAGTGTTCCAGGCCCCCATTTTTTATTCGAGTAAAGTTTGTGTATTCAGTTCAGAAAATATAGCATAAAATTGTTTCACTTCTCCAACTTTCAAATTTCACCACCAGAACTCCATAATGCACCTTTAAGTCGTTTTTGTGGATCTGTGTGCACGGAGGTTATCAAAACGTTGATTGAATGAGGATTTTTTTTTTAATGAAACAAAAAACTGTTCAGTTTTCAGATTAACATTTTTGTTTAGTAAAAACTGTCCATACATAAAATTATACACTTTCTTTAAGACAAACAAAAGTCTGTCTAATATATACAATATTCAACTTGTTAGAGCTTGGACAAATCCTGACCCCTGCAGTGTACTCAATCATTCATGTATTCATACATTTATTCATTCACTTAGCCTGTTACTGAGTGTTCAGATACATGCAGGCATCAACAAGCACAACTGTTCTGTATAATTCACTTGCAGCCTCTCTATTACTAAATTGTGTCTAAAATCATCATACAGTACAGTATAAATATCAGAAAAATACAAAGCTTCAGCATTTTTGCCATGGTTGGTTAAAACATCTGTTGTTATTTCCAAAAATTCTGGTTAAACCCAGTCATATATTTGAATTAAAAAACATGTTGGTTTAATTTTATTAAGAGATGAAACCAATGTTTATGTCCTTGTAGCAGGAGCACTGATGCAGTTATTCATTCTTTCTTTCTTGATATAAATATTATCTGTTTATGTCTGATTTGTTTTAAATGTGTCCTCCAGGCATCGACACCTTTAAAGGACAGTTCTTCCACAGCAGGGACTACAAGACTCCGGAGCAGTGGAGGGACAAAAAGGTGGTGGTGATCGGGATAGGAAACTCCGGAGGAGACATCGCAGTGGAGCTCAGCAAAGTCACCAAACAGGTCTGAATACGATTTTAACAGTGAGGGGACATGTGGTCAAGTTTTTACATACACAGACTTTCTTAGAGTAAGTTGTCTCAAAGCCTGGAATAGATATCAGGTTATCGTAAAGCTGGTCATCACCTAAATATCATCAAATATACAAAAGATAAAACACATCAGTGCAGCAAATAAGGAAAATTATGGACGCTGCAGAAAATCATTGTGTGAATTCAAGTCACCAAACAGGTCTGATAGTTATCGATCATTGAAGATAATTATTAAGACCTCAAAAAGCTTCACTCTCTGTATTAGCATCTTGAAATGTGTACAGCTGTGTCTGAGCACACGGAGGGGGGCCTGGATCCTGAACCGAGTGTCAGACGGAGGATTTCCTCGTGACGTCTTCAACACCAGAGTGCTGAAGTTCCAGCGTCAGACCCTCCCGTTTGGATTCATCTGCAATGCCGCAGAGAGACGTCTCAACCACAGATTTGATCACAGTCTGTACAACCTGAAGCCAAAGCACAGGTACGGCAGAAACAGCACCTCCTGGTGGAAGACTTCCGCACCAGATTTCGCACACTCTTTTTCCTAAAGCACCTGCTGCTTTGCATGCAGCTTGGACAAACCTCTTCACCATGACATGGATAATGATTTGCTAAAACACTTTGATGGTAGCCTGGGGTGGTCAGTCAACATCTTACAATACTTTTATTGGTTTTCTGAGTTTAAAGTTTCATAAAAATGAGTGCACACAGGACGGGCTGGAATAAAGAATCAATCCACTGATTATTTAATGATAAATTGATTTATCTTTTGGTCTATAAATTATCAGAAAATTGTAAAAAAAAAATAATAATAATAATAATAATCTCCAAAGTTAACCAGAGGTTAATGTTTGTTTATTCTATAAACTAACTGTCCAAAACCCAAAGACTTTAAATTTACACAATGACTACGTTGACATGACAATGACAAAAAACTGCACATTAAAGTAACTGCAACCAGCAAATGGCATTCTTGCATTAAAAATACAAACTCTTGAAAAACAAACTGAACAAAACTATGTAATCAACAAGTTAAAAAAAAGGTTTTCTATTTATTTTTGATTTATTCAGAGTAACAGAAAATGGAGGAAAAGTGAATTAAAAGAAAATAGTTTTGTGACCAAGATGCCAAAAATCTGGTCTGAGTTTACATTTGAAATGTGTTGGAAACAGACTGTAAATATTAATGGACGAAGCCTGGGTGACCTCACCCATCTGTTACTGCAGGGGGCTGTTAAGTCCCATCAATGGCAGTCGCCATGCTGGAAATGCTGTTGTGCACTAACTTCCAGTCAATCTTAAAACAGGCCGGGAGCTGGAGCTAAGGCTGGTTTTAAGCCGCTCTACAAAATGTTACACCGCAACTTCCTGTCAATCAGGTCAGCTACTGTATGCACCTTATTGTGAATAATTCCTATCCTTCATAAAATCAAAATGGATGCGTTCTCAAAAAATCCCCCACCAGAGTGTGTGACAAGCGCTAGTCAGACCAATTTCATCTTTGTACAAGGCTGTAACATTTTGATTTCTGCTGTGAAAACTGGCTTTTTGAATGGATGTGTGTGACTTCTGATGCTTCTTCAGCCAAAAAAGGAAGTCTAGGTGGAAAGGTGAAGAACTGCAGGAGGAACAGAAGGACAGTGATGGAGACGAAAACTGAAAGACAACCTGTAACTAACCTGTGTGTGTGTGTGTGTGTGTGTGTGTGTGTGTGTGTGTGTGTGTGTGTGTGTGTGTGTGTCAGGTTGTTCAGCCAACATCCCACAGTGAACGACGAGCTTCCAAACCGCATCCTGTCAGGTACCGTTCAGGTGAAACCAAACGTGCGCAGGTTTCAGGGCTCCAGTGTGGAGTTTGATGATGGGAGTGTGGTGGAGGACGTGGACCTGGTGGTAGGTTGTATTGTTCACACACACAGACACACAAACACTAGTACAGACTGTGTGTGACTGACTGTCTTGTCCTGCAGGTGTTTGCCACAGGTTACAGGTTCTCCTTCCCGTTCCTGGCCTCTCAGGTGCTCTCAGTGTCTGACAACAAAGCATCTCTCTACAAGTACGTGTTTCCTCATGAGCTGCAGCGCCACACACTGGCCATCATCGGCCTGGTGCAGCCACTGGGAGCCATCATGCCAATCTCTGAGATGCAGGCCAGGTGGGCCACTCGAGTCTTTAAAGGTAACACTGGTTGTTTTTAATCAGAATGTTGAGTGTTAGAGAGAGCTGGCTGTAAGGTGGCCAACTAGGAAAAACACAGCAGAGATTAGAATTGATTCAGATGATAATTTCCCCTTACAATTATTTGTTTTGGGTCCTGTCGGAACTATTTCATCAGTTATTGTTTATAAATTTGCATTTGTTTTCTTTTTAAAACAAGAGGGTTTGGAAAAAAGCATTTAAAGGCAGCAGGGTTGTCACTTTGAGGTAATGCATCATGAGGGGATGTATAGGTTTTTTTAAAACAGGTCAAGTGGTTGTAAAATATTTGTTGTTTGCTTTGATCATAAATGAACAAAACGTTAATCTCAAATGGACATTGTACTTCTCATTGACTGATAAAGTGCATCAGCGAATGTTTGTTAAAAGTAAGCATTTTGTGTCACCATCCTGGTGTCTCAGTCTGGCTCTGAGTTGGGAACTGTCTCTGTGTTATTAAGTGTGTTTGTGCCCTGAGTGTCAGTGAGTCCATCAGATTCACAGCCTGGTAGTTTTCCTTTTATGTTTCTGTTGTATATGTTTTGCACTTTTGTTAATGTTGCTTTTTCTCTCAGGCTGCATCAAACTCCCATCAGAAGCCACCATGATGAAAGACATCCAGTCTAAGACGGAGGCCATGACTAAAAGGTGACAGAGGATTCACTCAGCTCTGAGATCACTTTTAGATTCTAAAGTGAAGGATCAGATGTTCTCCTCTTGATGTTGACATGTGATGTGTTCGTCAGGTATGTGAGCAGTCAGAGACACACCATCCAGGTGGACTACATCAGTTACATGGATGAGATCGCAGAGCAGGTGGGGGTCCGACCAAGTGTGCCGAGGCTGCTGCTGACCGACCCCAGGATGGGACTCAACGTGTTGCTTGGTCCCTGCACGCCATACCAGTATCGTCTCCAAGGCCCTGGAAAGTGGGCGGGGGCCCGTCAGGCCATCCTCACCCAGTGGGAGAGAGTGGCTCAGCCCATGCAGACCCGGCCCTGCCCAGCAGCTGAACCCCACAGGTCATTTCTGTGGCCCCTGATGGTGTCAGCCGCCGTCGTTGGCGTGGCCTTCTACATCAACAGGAACAAGCTTCCAACTTTCCTCCAAGATCCCACTGAGCTGCTGGAGCGGATCAAAGTCTTCATGCCTGCTCTGTGAACATCATACTGGTTTATCACATACTGGTGTCCTGATTTCTGTCTTTGAATCTGACTGTAACAAGAAACTCTGTTTATTTTTCTATTTTCTATAGAAGCCCTGCATTAATAAATGTAATTTGACTCCATCCTCCCAGGATAATGAGTACATTTCAGTTGTATTTTTTAGATGTTGGCTAATTTATCTCTCTATCTTGATATTACAGCGCTGGTTTTCCTGTGATAACAGGATAATTTCAGCCTTAAGAAATTAGCTCATGATAACGGGAAACAATAATTATTCTGAGATATGAAGATGAACTGGTTGAGATCTTGAGATATAAAAATTGAACTTACTCAGATCACTGGAAAACAGTGTAAAATAAAATGTATGTATTAGGGCTTCTGTAGTTTCCAGCATTAGGTGAATGACTACAAATCATTTATTCTGACTTTTATAGCTAAAGAAATCATAAACCTCAGTTTAAATGAATACCCTGGTTGATGATGCAGCAATTTGGGCAAAAAAGTTTATAAAATGTACATAATTTGCATTTGAAATATGAGGGGGGAAACAACAATCAGCTAAATAAATCGTGTTTTACAAGTTCTTGTTATTTACAATTGTCTTCTGCATTATTCTCTTTTACATCTCCATGATAATTCACACCCTTTATACCACCACATGACTAATGTTGCATTTCAACTATTAAAAAAAGTTTTGCCAACAAGGTTAATCAGGAAGTTTTCAAAACCTGTTTAACAGGGCTGAGCACAAAAATCAATATGGTATTGTGTCATCATGTACTCCTTGCAAATACATGCATTAATGCAGATAATCCAGAATCGGAACATCTTTTAAGCATACTCCCGCTAAATAACCCCTTCACCATGCTTATATTTTGTTGTCTGGAAACGTGCAGTCTAACCCTGGGCCTGTCGCAAATCAAGAGACATGACAAGAGCAATAGTGTGTTGGAGACACGACGATACGATGCACGGGATAAAAAAAGACACGCAGGAAATCCCTTAATAATAATTTGCAACTTAGTATGTTGATGGTGAGGGTCCTGTTTGTGTGTGTGTGTGTGTGTGTGTGTGTGTGTGTGTGTGTGTGTGTGTGTGTGTGTGTGTGTCCCTATCAGCTGAGTATGTTCAGATAAGGATCCTCGCAGCTACACCCACATAACAAGTCCAAGCACTTGGAATGAGCACAAGACTGAAGGTGCATCCGAATTGCCAAGTACCTTCTTAATCTGTCAGTATAGACAGTAGACAGAAGACAGTACCTACTATCCGTGATGTATACTGTTTAGTACCTACTATTCAGTAGGCAGATATTTGTTCCTACTTTGTCTGATTCATTCAGTAAGGAAGTGACGTCATTTACGTTTCCCAAACCAGCCGCATTCACCCCTTTTTGTTTTTTGTAAAAGACAGATTAAATAACTAAATAACATACAGTACATAAAGGAAAGTACAAATGAAAGACAGTAATATACAGAATATAAAGTAAAATAAACCAATAAAGATGCATTTAAATATGAAATCATTATTTAAAGAGGGAGAAAGGTTTTATAATAATGTATACATTTGTTTTGATTTGGAGGTGGACGTGAAGTGACGATTTACGTTTAATTTCGCACTGCATTGTGGGTGGTAAAATACAATTAATTTCCTGAAAGCACGCATCCGATCCATACTGCATGAAACCCGGAAGTTAGCATCCATACTGAAATGTTCAGTATACTGAGGTGGACCCAAAAAATGCATACTGAATGACCACGAAAGTTCAGTATACTTAAACTCCATATTGAAAAGTACGTACTGACTATTGAACTGTGACTATTCTGAAAGGTCCACAGAAACAGGCAGAAAGGGAGAAAGAGTGAGGAGTCATCACACATAAAATGAATATAGTTTGAATATGGACCCAGTAAACTAACACTGACATTATGGTCATGTCTTAGACATATTTAAGTTTCCAGGTTGTCATATATTAAAATGGAGAGATACAACGTTTTCTGCACTGACAGCCGTGCTAAAGGTGGCGGGGAGGGGAAGTTTGCAGATTGGGTGCGGCACAAAATCACATCAGAGGGAAACACACAAAGGCAGGAAATTAAATACTAGCAGAAGGACTACTGTATAAAAGGCTCAGACCGTCCATGGCGTTCCTGTTAATTGCTCACGCTCCTCCTGCATGTTGGTGACGTAAGCATCTCATGAGCAGTTTACCTGAACGCGTGTCGTCGGAGATGAGAGCGGCAGCTTACACGTTCGCTGTACTCTGCAACAATGTTTAACTTTACCTTTGTTGTCAATGACAGAACGTAAGTCGTCATTAATGTTTGTTTATATTCCTCTGTTTGATATTTACACCTGTAGCTTACTGCTAAGCTGGAGAAAGGATGCTCCTGATATTGCCTTTATGCTCCGGTTTATAGTTTGTTGAATGTTTTGCAGCAGTTTTTATGATACATTTCTAAGTTTTAACTGGGCATGAGCCGTGCCTTTTCTGATGGGAGCTTAATTGATTCCACGTGTTGACAATAAGTCCGTCCTATGGTCGCCATTTTGTAACACCCTTTGTTTACCAGCAGATGGCGCCAGTGTTACTTTTAAGATAAGATAATCCGTTATTTATCCCACAATGGGGAAATTTACAATGTTACAGCAGCAAAGAGCAAAGATTGCAGACAAAAAGTGAACACAGTACAATTTAAACCCAGGCGGTAAAGTTTATGTGGAGTAGCTAAAGCCCCAATATGTAACTTTTCCACCATAAAATAATGGCTATAATCAATCTAACAGTGTAATCGAAGTTCAACAGGGAGAATGTTGTCTCTCCAACGTCTGCATAGGGGTCACTGCCTCAATACTCCACTATGCAAGTTTGTGACCGCGAGCTGCGGTACGAGAGGTACGTACTGCTTTACGGCACGAGTTTACAAGTCCTCGGAGTTAGCCGAGACTGTAAATATTAGGAGTAAGCCCGTCTCTGTACTGCTTGATGCAGGCTAAAAGGAAAAGCCCTCTGACCTCGGCCGATAATCATCACTGAATTTATACAGCAGAAACAACCCCCACCTAACAAAAAATCAAGAGGAAACAGTAAAGACTAGACTGATTAAAATAAAACAGTACAAGGACAACAGGTTGAAGAGATGACACAAAAGGCAAGAATCACTAAATAAAACAGGAAACACAAAAGAAAGGACTGAGGAGTAAAATAAATGCACACAAAGGAAGTATTATTCAGTAACAAAGTGTCTGCTTGATGTAACTGAAACTATCAGATCGGTGAGAGAGTTATGAGAGTTTATTCTTAAACATGTCACCACTGACCACATAATATGTTTCCTCAGTTTCACAAAACACCAGCAGAAAGGCCTCTTCAAACTGAAAGAGTTGTGAATAGATAGATCTTTATTGCCATTGCGTGTTATACAACCAAACTCTGTTGGAGCAATGCCATAACAAACATGTTCTTTGACGTCTTTGTGTTTATCGCAGAAGGATGTTCAGATCTTTTCTTTGGATTTGTTTGATAGATTTTTGAAAAATCTTTTTATTTTGTTCCATATTCTGTCGTCTTCTTCCTACAAAAAAGGAAAAAATGAACCTTTTAATCTGCCTCTGTTAGAACGTTTTCAGTTTTATCACAGAAATGTTACGTTTACATGAAGACTTTTTTATTCCTAAGACAACAATCTTATGGAGATATTATTACCTTCTGTGTTTCCTTGTATATCATCCATACACCTACACAGGCCACGATCACAGCTCCAGTTATAACGAGAGCAGGGAGGGATACAGATATACCTGTTATTGTGATACCAGTCACTCCCACAACCATGCTTTTTCTAAAGAAAAAAGAGGAACTGTCAGCTTCTGTAAGTGACACTATAACAACTGAGACATACAATCAAATTAACACACCAACATGTTAATGCATCAAAACTTGTGCCTCATGAGAACTCAAACTATATTTGTTCAAATATCTGATGTTGGCAGTATCTTCCTGTTAAAGTAAACTATTGCAATTTGAATATTAACCCTTTCGTCTATTTATCAGTGAACTATGGACACAAACAGAAGAGTATATATCTGAAGATTAAAAAGACTTGCATCATCAAAGCCATGATATTTCTTCTTTTTGTCACTGAAAAGTCAGGAGAAGAGCCGAGACGTTCAGCGGTGTTCAGAAGTGGTTCACCTGTGTTTTACGTACAGCATATATCCTTCCTAAAAGGGGTGTGTTTAGCACATTTCTGCAAATCAAAAAGCATGAGTGGATATTGTACAGCAGCCTTGTTATTTTTACCAGAGGTTGAGAAATGGAGATCTTTTAGAGGATCCAAAATGGAAAACCACTTCAGCTCAAACACCTTTAGTAATTCTGTCTGTGGTTGTCAGTTTGAAGCAGTTACGACACAAAGACATCAGTTTTAAAGTCATCAGACAACTTTCATCTTTCTGTTGAAGGTAGAATATGCAACTAGTTGATGTCACGCAGATGTTGCATCTTGGCAGATCCTCCACTTCCTGCCCCCGTGTGTTTCCCACCTTTGTGATTGTGTCAAGCTCCGTCTCATTGTCTCTCAGTATTTAGTCTGTAACTTTTTTTCAGCCATTTCATACTCGTCCCATGTCTCAAGCGTACAAGCCTTTGTTTCTTCTGAATTACTTTTTTGATATTGATCTCTGCTGTGTTTTATTTTATTACGTCTTTTACTAAGACTTTTTTAAAGAGTCGTGCTTGTGAGTCCTATCCGCTTTGTTTGTTTTTTTTGTGACACATACAGGCAACACCTGTTGACAAAAAATATATTTTTTTGAATAATTGGTTCTGAAATCTTTAATATTCACAGACAGTTTCTGTTGCGGATTCTTTCAGAGAAGTCTCCAACACGTTACCTCCTCTGTAACCAGGACTAGACTGTCTGAAAGCAGAAAGCAGCAAGCAGCCATTTTTTAAAGCAAGAAGCCCCTCCCACTGGGCGTTATGAATGACATAACATTTTAAACAAAACATACTTTCTCATGAATGAGCGATTTTTAACCTGTTACATTCGTATGGTCTACTCATCACTAAATGACACATTTTAATCCACAGCAATGTATCTGTGGCGATACATTGTAAACAAACATTTCATTAAACAATCAATCACGTGATTACTATTGCACGCCGCATCCGCCTATTTAGAATGAGGTAATGGGCCGCCTCTGTTTGGCACCCAAACGGGACACAGCGGAGCGCATATGAAACACACCAACGGTAAGAATGCTATGAATCAATATTGTTGGAGCTATTTAATTGGGGTTAGAATTAGTTTTTGTATTTAGTTTACTAATATTTGGGTGGTGTTGTTTATTTGATTATTCTACACGTTTTCTTTATTTAGAAAAGATTTTGGGTAACGTTTCTTTTTTGCTAGTTATTTGTTTAGTAAATTTAGTTTTGTATTAGTATTTTTGTTAGGTATTTGGGTAATACTGTGGGCACCGGAGATTATTTAAGTAAGCGGCAGGTGGAGGACCGGCATGCACCTGGGTGGGCCTATTGTTTTTTAACAGGTCAAGAGAGGCAGCGGGAGCCACGATTTTCTTTGTTCTTTTGTTTGTTTTCCTCAAATAAACCAGCAAAATACCGCAGCTCCTGCATGGACATTGGATTTCTTTTGCCTGCTTACATTACATCCCCATGGTGCATCAGTGGTCATTTGATTATTTTTGATATTAGTTTATTTAGTTTTTTGTTTTTTGGTGTGTGTGTGTATATGTATGTATGAAAAACAAAAATAGAGCTCTCAAGTATGCACCCTTGATCGCGAAACGGAGAGGGAAAGGAGGATGATGGGATTTACTGAGTGATTATAGGCGCACTGGCAGAGGGAAAAGTTTGGCGTGTGTCGGTGTGTGTGCTGACTGCAGTCAATGACGGAGCCGCTCAGTCACATCATCCCTCTCCTCCTGGAGGTTGACGATGTGCAGCAACCTGGAAAGGTAGTCAGCCACCACATTGGACTTTCCCGATCGTTGTCAGATGCTGAACTTGAACGGTTGGTGTGAAAGATACCATCTGGTTAGGCGACTGTTGTGGTCCTTCATTGAGTTGATCCAGGTCAGAGCTCTGTGGTCCGTTTCAAGATCAAACTCCCGTCCAAGTAGGTAGTACCGCAGACTTTCCAATCCCCACTTAATGGCCAGGTCCTCCTCCTCCACCGTGGAATACCTGGTCTCACGTGGCTGAAGCTTGCGGCTCAGGTACAGAATTGGATGCTCTTCTCCTGGATCTCCTTGGGCCAGAACTGCTCCAAGCTCGACTGCAGAGGCATCAACCTGTACCAGGAATCGTCAGTTGAAGTCTGGACTTTTGAGAACAGGGGAAGTGCACAGGTGGGCTTTCAGGGTGCCGAAAGCTGTTTCACAGTCATCTGACCAGGTAACGATTGTGTTTACAAAGCATACTTCTGTCAGAAATGCATTGAGAGAGATTAGAATAAAACAACACCAGATTAACCCACAAACTTTTATCCCCCTGCTGAGCTGTCTATTTGCATTTACTTGACAGAAAAATATTCTATTCCGTGATGCTGTGATATTACCCTGTTGGGTAAAGGTGTTTATAGTTCTGCTGAAGTTTGAGTAGGCCCATAGGCTTAATTGGTTGATATTTTTTTTTGTGCCTTTTCAGTAGGTGTTTGAATAAGACTTCTTTTTGCATATATTGGCTATTATAAGAAGTCTCCATGGACGATTGTTTTATTGTATTTGAGAACTCATCTGAGCTCTCATCTGAGATTTTATTTTATTTCAGGTAAATTAGTCCTTCCTGAACTCCAATCATTTAACTGAATTGATGAGAAGTCTTCAATCAGCTTACTTAAAATGTTGTTGCTTCAAAAAAATATTTTTAGTTATTTAGTTATTTTTTAATACATTTTTTCT
Source organism: Labrus bergylta (assembly GCF_963930695.1). Taxonomy (NCBI): domain Eukaryota; kingdom Metazoa; phylum Chordata; class Actinopteri; order Labriformes; family Labridae; genus Labrus; species Labrus bergylta. Next base: position 22,578,771 of record NC_089200.1, read on the forward strand.
TTTCAAAACACACAAATGTTATATTCCCAAATAATACCCCCTCCCCTCCAAAGAATTATGATATACTTTTACCTGCCTGCCCTGATCAGGGTCGGCTATAACTGAAAAACCCACTGTCCTTCACCATTAACCATCAGCTTAGAGGGGTTGCATGATGAAATACAGGATACAGGGTTTTTGGGATGAAACTTCAGACATGTTTTGGGGACTTATCAAAACTCGTTGAAACGAGTTTAATGTGTGACGTTTAAATGCATCTTATATGAATATGAATTAAGTAGGAGAGTCATTCGTGAGACCAACTCAGGATTACATTCTGGATAAAATAAGTCACTACTGACCAGAAGTTTTCATTAAGATGCAGCCGACAGAAAGAATCATAAAAACTTCAGTCTGAATAAATGCTGTAAATGTTGAACAAAAATGTACATCAGTGACACAGACTGTCTGCCATGTTTGTGTTTATTACAGGGTCAGGAATCCAACGATGCTTTAGCAGGAATTTCAAAATGAGTCATTGCTGTGGGTAGCACACTGCAGCACTTGAAGTGAGTATAATATAGACGCCATGTTTCAGTTCTTAACAGTGATGCTCTTATGCTACGTTAGACGATCTTAATTGCATTTGCTGAAGATGTTGCTCTGATAGGTCTTTGGAACAACAATGAGACAGTTAAACTAGGTAGAAAGATAACTGGGAAGCAAATGTGCAGTATTTGTAACCTAACAGACCAGACCCTCTGCCCTCCCTCCTTAAAGGAACTTTATTTTCGTTGTGGGGGGGGGGGGGGGGGGGTTAAAGGGTTAAAGAAGACCATTGAAGGGTTAAATGTTTGGTATCCATTCCGCACATTTTGCTATTCTCTTCCTTATCTACGTGACTCACATCACGTATATGACTAACTACTCTGTTTCCTCATTTTACAGAGCAGAGTTTGAGGAAGTGACTAGAGTAAACATTAAATCATGAAATATATTCACCTACAATTAAATAGATTTTTACTGAGAGAGAGACACAGTGTGTCTGTTGTGACTGCAGCTAAATTTATCCTCTGAATATGAGTGAAGTAGGAGAGTCATGCATGAGACCAACTCAGGATTACATTCAGGATAAAATAAGTCACTACTGACCAGAAGTTTTCATCGAGTTTAAGATGCAGCCGACAGAAAGAATCCTAAAAACTTTAGTCTGAATAAATGTTGGAAATGTGAAACAAAATGTACTTCAGTGACACAGACTGTCTGCCATGTTTGTGTTTATTACAGAGTCAGGAATCCAACGATGCTTTAGCAGGAATTTCAAAAAGACTCATTTTGTTTTACTCCCGCTTTTCTCTTCAATGTCCTACAAAAACAAGAAGACACATGATTATTGGACCTTTAAGAATTAATGTCACTTTTTCATGCAGGTTCGTGATTCTTCAGACAAAATCATTATGTAGACATTTTTAATCTCACCTAGCCAGTGGTAATACGAGTACCATGCTGCCGCCAGAACCACAACAATCATCACCAGAGACTGGTTGGATAAATGTAAACCGTCTAGATTGAAAAAGGAGCATTTAAAACTGTTCCTGTAAAGAAGACAGAAACAGTCAGCTTCACTGTGACAGTAAATCATATTATTCATGCTTGACTCGAGGTTTGGATGTCGAGATTCTCTTCAGAATAATTCTAACTTTATAATTGTTTCATTTGACGGCATCCTCAGGTCATAGATTTAATTTTCAGTCTGTAATGTTCGACTAAATGACTGAACACTACACATCACAGAGTATCTGATGCTGTAACAAGTGGCAGCATTTCCTGGGTTAATTGTAACCTGCCTGTGAATCTCAGAAATAAAGCCTTCTATCCCTTCAGTGAACACAAACAGAGGTCTGTCATCCAAGCTGAAGATTAAAATACTCACAGAGTCACAGCCATGATGTCTTTATTCTCTCTGAAAGACTGAATCGTTCAGCAGTAACCTGAAGTTTGAAGTTTAGTTTCAGTTTTATGATTTTATGCTTCCTTGCAGAGGCGTCATGAAAGACAGGGGGGGGTCAAAGGGGTCTTTCACATAAAAAAAGGGAAAATTATGTCATTTTAATCAAAGGAACAATGGGCTATATTTCTCCATCAGTGTAAAAGTCTGAATCCTCCGAAATTATGCAAAGTACACACGTTTCTACAATGAGAATTACAAAAATCTGACTCCTCCTCTGACAAATTATAATAAAAACTACAGTTACTAGTTTGAAACCTCGTCATCATGTTGTAGTTATGTAGCCTGTCATGTTTACCTGCCTCCCAGAGATCTGCACCTTTACCTGCCTGATGACATCACCATCACACACTCCCCGTTAGGACTCAAAATGTCAAATAAAGTAGGGATCAAAGTTATTTCAAAGCAAAAAGACATTCAATGAAATAGTACTACAGCACAGTTGGAGGCAAAACATATTTACTTTAGTATTTCTCTTTTTCTTCTAGTTTATAATTCAGATTTTCTACATTCATAATGAAGCTGAATCCACAGAAGTCATACAAATACGTATAATAACAATAAATTATATTTCATTAAGGTATATTTGTGGTGTGTGTTTGGGTTAATCCACTTGATACTCAGCAGTTTGAAACACAACTGTAGTTAAAGTTAAGTCTGGCTTTTGACACGATCTGTGAAGTTATCTAGTGTCATGTTTTGTTTTTTCTCATTTATTTTGTCTGTTCCTGTTTTATTTTTGTACTTACCCTTGTCTCTGTCTTTCAGATTCTGCTCGTCATGTTTTCCTGCCCTCAGCCTCCCTGCCCTGATTGTGTTCACCTGTGTCTCGTTATCCCCTGATTGTCTGTGTGTATACCCCTGTGTTTCCTCCCTCGTGTTGCCAGTTCGTAGTGGTTTCCTGTGTGTCACCTTGTTCCAGCCTTTTTCTCTATTAAGCCTAATAGTGATTTTGACCGTGCCTGCCTTACCATTTTGCCTCTTGCCTGCTCCCTTTGGATTTGTTGCTTCGAGTATTGCCTTTCTGTGTACCAACCTGGACTGTATTAAACTTTGCCTTTTTTCTGAACTCAGCCAAGTGTGAGTCGGCTTTTGAGTCCCTGTCTCTATCTGGCCCTGATAGCTCTACACGCTGAAGTGATGACTTAATGTCGGTCAGATCAATGAAAGGTGGAGGCCCTGTGCACAGCACTGTTGGTCCTTTTATCTTGGTTCAGGTGATGGCAGAAAACAGCAAATAAGATTCACTGCACACAAGGTGATTTAATTACTTCTTTTTATTTAATCACATACTCAAACAAACAACGCATTTCGCCTGCATGACTTTATCAGGTTTGACTTCATGTATAAGAAAGAAATATGATGTATGGTACTTGTAGAAGACTACGACTGCCCTGAAATATGATTGATCATTACTATACTACGACAGTGTATATAAAAACTACAGTTTCTTTTTATTTGATGGGCTACTATGGAGAGTTCTTCTAGAAGTACAACAGATACAGAATAGCAGTGACTAGAATGGAAACCAAATGAAGCTCAAGTTTTACTGATGAGTGCTGGTTAGTAGTTATTTTGCAAAACTGGTTTCTGGTCATGAAATGTGGAAATAAGCAACAGCCCAGCTGATGACATACATGGCTACAGAGTAGTATCCACTTACGCTCTGAAAAAAACTGAGAAGTGATTAATTTTGATTTTCAGGATTTTCCCAGAGATGAACATTGAGATGTGTGTCCCCTGGGTAACGGATCTAAGTAAGTAAAGGCATTGTAAATGTAACAGAGTTGGTTCTAGTTCCCTCTGGATTGATTTGGCTTTGGTCATGTCATGACGATTCTTCTTCTTCTCGTTCTTAGTCTGCCTCTTTGCGGCCACTTTTGAGGGCCTGAACGTGCCCGAAAACTCACCAAACTTTCCACGGTCATCAGGTCTGGTGAAAAACTTGATATTTTGGTGGTTTCGTAAATGGAGTTCGCAAAATGGCTCAGTGGCGCCCCCTTCAAATTTTCAAAATGGCCTCTCCATAAAGGTTTTTTTCACGTACACTCACGAAAATTGGTATGCATATTAAGCTTCTCGGGACGGACTAAAAATCCTCTTGCAGCGTTTAAAAAAACCCGACAAGAAGTTCACAAATTAAACTTCAATTTCACGATAATGGCCCAAAAGCGCCGATTTCAGCCTTCCTATTTGAACGCACTTGTCCGAGGGCGCTCATCCGATCGGCGCAAACTCAGTGTCCGTGCGTTCTAGACAGGATCAGCATATCTTGTTGCGCTCTGCACGTTATTTCGTCAAAGAGCGTGGACGTGGCGTGCATTTTAAGTTTTTTGAGCGTTTTGGCAAGTTGCCAAAAAAGTAAATGTTTATATCTCTGCCATCTAGTGTTCAATCATATTAAAATGTCTCATGCATGATACGGGACCCGCCCTGAACACATCCATGATTGACATTTTTTGATTAGTCACAGCGCCACTGTTCAAAACAGGAAGTTATTACTTCTCAATTAGCATTAGCCATTGCTACACGGTAGCTCATTTTCCCCTCAAAATTGGTGTGGACCATGCTAACACCTTGGCCATCAAGCTCAAATGCCTACGTCTAACGCTGTCGCCCTGTGGACGCGTCGCTCGCCATCAAACAGGAAGTACTTTTTTCGCAGGCTTAACATAGTCGTACTGTCCCGAAACTTCATACATATGATCCTGGTAGTAAAGTCAAACATCTTATACCATTTAAGTGAGTGGGCGTGGCTTAATGGCTCAGTGGCGCCCCCTATAATATTTCAAACATTCAGCCCCCGCAGCACGTTGAACCTACAATTGTGAATTTTACTATGCATTTCCAACATGACAAAACCTACAAAAAAGGCTTTTGCACCCACACCCAAAACTCAACAGGAAGTCCACAAATCACATCGCCATCAAACAGGAAGTGGCTGTAACTCTTATATACTTTGTCTGATCTTCTTGAAATTACATAGGTATGAGCAGGGTTGGCCTCTGAACACAGTAACACAAAACAATAGTCAACTTCAACCATAGCGCCCCCTACTTGCAAGGACTAAGTACTACCTCCGATATAAAATCTCACATTTTATTCAATTTTCACTTGAATCATCTCAGTACTGGCCTGATCACATCTAACCTAATACAAAACATACTAAAACATGTAAAACACAGCGACATGTAGGCTAAACAACAACAGGCCTACATTATGACAGAACTTAAATAGGCTCTGGATAATCTAGTTGAAAAGGAGATAAATGAGCGACAGTAGGCTACTAATACTTTTTACAAGTATAATTGTGTACTTTTTGAAGTACAGGAATCGGTCTTTATTTGTATTGCATCAAAATTGATAACAAATTATTTCTGCAGACAAACAGAGCAGGTCTGGACCGTACTCTTTTTTATATTATTTAAAGACCCAACACTACTCCTACATGAACAATAAGCACAGCACTAAGCAACATTTAGCAAAGTTACAGTAAAGAGGAAAAAACAGACTCATGTTGAAGAGACAGAAACCGGGAGAAATAAGAGGCTGAAATAAGGACAAACAGCAATATAAGTAATAGGGGAGGAAACAGTCAATGCTCACAGACTGTGTTTACACACACTTCACAGGAAAATGGATGTTCAAAGTCTTAAAGATATTCTATTAAACTCATGATCTTTGTCTCCCTCTAGTGGCAGCATTGCTCCACTTACCACAGCACCTGAGCACATTTCAGTGCCCAGAAAAACACTTGTGGAAGATCATTTTCTGTCTGATTGATTATGGTGACATTTTGTATCTGCATGCATTCTACAATCCATTAAGCAGACGCTGTTATCCAGAGCAACGTACATCAGAGAGTAAGTACAACACAAGCAAGGATCTAGAAAAGTAAGCGTGAGTAAAGGCAGACGTACAGCTTTAAATCTGATAAGATATAGGCTATAGGTGCTGACAGGCAATTCACAGTTTTATATATATATATATATATATATATATATATATATATATAAATATAACAGTCCAGGGTGTATACCGCCTCTCATCCAATGACAGCTGGGATCAGCTCCAGTATACAGTATATAGCCTATATATACTGTAGCCTATATACGTATGCATAGGCCTATATAGCCTACACCAGTGGTTCTCAAACTATGGTACGTGTACCACCGGTGGCACGCGGGCTCCCTGTGGTGGTAGGCTACGCAAAGGAATCTCCACAATATTAAAAAAAAAAAAACCTGTTCAGCATATATATATATATATATATATATATATATATATATATATATATATATATATATATTTTTTTTTTTTTTTTTTTTTTTTTTTTTTGTCGTACTCTTATCTTGTCTGTCTTGTATCTATGTAGCTCTGACAACTACAGTTTTTGTTTTCAGAACTTTTTCCGGGTGTTGTCGGGTCCGCCCCTCTTCCTTTCAACACCATCACGTCGGCCGTGATGATTGGTCAGGTACCACCATGTAGTCGGTTATGTCTGTCTGTCAAGTCACAGCACGACTTTATGGCTCTGTGATTCTAACACAGTGAGCATCATAACAGATAAAAAGACAGTGTGTAGTCTCTGAGCCAAACAAACGTCCCTGAATATCCCCTCTGAGATCTCCAACATTTACAGGCCGTAACTTGAAAGTCTCTGCTGCTGACGGGACAGAAATGTTCTGAAGGTTCTGAGAAGGCTACCACAAAGCACCCTGGGAAATTTTTGACATTATATTCTCTGTCAAAGGAAGGACATGGATGGTTCAAGTCAAATGTTCTACACCAAAGGGTTAAAGATTACCTTTGAAAGGTTAATTGTTTGGTAATCTGTACTTTCGGTTTTCATTTCTTTGTTATTGAAACAGACTTTGTGACGCAGATTTAAATCATGTGTCACAAAAGACAAAATCTTATGATAAGCGTCCTGCTTGTTGTTCAGCTGTTTCTTGGTTCAGGTGAGACAATCTGTGTCTCGTATCTGTCCTTTTAAACGAGTGGTTCTTTGGTGAAACACTGTAAGTCATTGGTCTGTAATGTGATATTTCAGATTTCGTTATGTAACAAAAACTCATTCTAGGTTGAGATTGAATGTCTGCCTTACCTGCTAGATTACTTCACCCAATAAAAAAAAAAAAAACACAGGGTTCATGTTTCACTTTGGATATCTCCATCTTATTGAAACATATATTCAAATCATGCCACCAGGACAAATAGAATAGAATGATTCCTATTTCTGAAATATTGGAGGGAGTGAATGGGGCAACCATTTTCTTGTCTTTTCTTCAATTCTTTAAATATCTTTGTTTGTGTGTAGAGGACTCGGGCATTCTGGTTGTTTAAGGGTTAACTGATCATGCTCTATAGCTGCATGTGTAACAACATCTATTAATGCACGAGTCATTTTATTTGATTGAAAAATGTTGGAAGCTACAGTCTTCACTCAGTGACCCAGTCACAAAGCTTCTTCTTGTTATCTGTTCCCAAAGTGTGTCTTGAAACAGAGAAAAGGAGGTTCAGGTAAAAGGGACTGAATCAGAGACTCAGTAAGGTTTGCTTTCTGGCTGAAAAGTACCCGCATAAAGTTTCTACAGTCCCTAAGGTGCAGCCAGCTGGAAGGACAATAAAAACCAACAGGTGGAATATATGCTGTAACAGTGAAACAAAAAAACTGACTTTGGAACAAGAGTGTCTGACATCATTTTTTATTGCAGAGTCAGGATTCAATCAAAGCTTGAGCTAAAAACCGAAGAAGGATTTTACTTTGCTCCAGAATGAAGGTTCTTCTTGTTTAACAGGTTTTTCTTCTTCCTACAAAAAGGGAAATACATAGACACTTTAATCTGACTGGAAGTTTATCCTGCATAATAACATGAATGTCACATTTGAATGCAGGTATTTATTATTTGTCAGACAAAACAAGTATCTTATGGAGAGATTATAACCTTTGGGGGTTGACGCCTCATGTATTCCACGTACACCCATGCACCTATACCTGCCACGGCCACAACTCCAAGAATCACTAATCCAGTGGTGGATATGGTCAAACCTTTCAAAACGAAACTCTTCAATCCAACACTGAAACTCAAACTTTCTCTGAAAAGGAGAGAAACAGTCAGCATCTGTGTCATTAGAGCAGAATGACAACATGTGAATTCTAACAGTTGAGTTAAACTGTGACTTTAAGATAACAGCTGATTCATGACACCAACATGATGAATCAAATATTAGATCAAAGCATTTGCCTCGTGACATTATCACAGTGGTTGGACATTGTTTAAATGAGCATACCTTCTTCAATCTGATTAAAATAATTCAGTTTAAGGATTCCAACTTCATTGTCTACATTGACGCTAAATAAAGATATATAGCCTACTGTATGTGTAAAAGTGATAGAAATATAATCTGCATTTACACACATCAAACATGTATTCACAATTCTGACATGCACAGAGCTGTCCTGCCTGTCTAATTATCATCCTGAAATAGCTGCAAAAGAAGCTGTTCCAACATGAATACAAATGTGCTTTAACTTGTGAGAAATGGATCTGTTTTTTTTGGTAAGTCAGGAACATGTTTCTGTCAATGAGCCTGTGTCAACATAATATATAATATTCATAAATATTTGTCATGAACGAGCCAGGGACATTTTGAATAAGAAACAATTAAAATTATTTTGTCACTCATTAGAAATTTTCTAAATAAAACTTTAAATATTACTACATCGTTAAAGAGTTTAAATTAAATTTGAGCAGCCTTCCCCTTTAATTTTCTCAAAAAGTATTCAGTAAAACCATCTAAACATGTACAGGTTCAGAGCCAGGGACTTATGGAATAAGAATCCTTGAAAGTTTCTTGTCAACTATCACATTTTTTTCAAATAAAGTATTAAATATGAACACATGATCAAAGTGTTCCAATCCAATTTGTGCAGATGTTAATTATCTGAAATATTGGTTGTAATATTGTAAACCGAAAATGATTTTGTCTTTCACGCTTAAAGTCCACGGAAATTTCAGTTAACAAAATAAAGGTGTGAGTTGACACGTCAAAGGTTATCACTTGATATTTGACCTTTTGAGCTCCTTTTTTCTCTTTAAACTTTCCACATAATGCGCATTACATTATTTGTTGTATGTTTTATATTAACCAGATGCCTCATTCATTCTTTTGTATCGTAAGTTCTTGTACAGACACGCATCATTTTTCAAGCAGTGGCTGTTTCTGAACGTCTCCAGATGTTACGATTTCTCTCCTTCTTCTTTCACTCCTCGCTCACCTCTGTCACTTTGAATATCTGTATTTTTTTTTTTACATTTCCCTTACTCTTTTATTCCACTCTCTCTTATTAAACTGAAAGCTTAGCAGGACATAGGATTTAATCGGTTAACGCCAACAGGGAGTTTTGCAGGATCTTCAGACATGCTCAGTTGAAGGGAGGGGCAGACATGTTGTGTAGTAAGATTCAATATTTAATATGGATTTACCCCCCCAAAATAAGACGCTGATGAAGCGAGTATCTGAACAACGATCGTCATAACTATACACCAGCCTGTCGTTGGGAAAGAAATGTCTTTCTGAATAAGCCGTATCAAGGTTTTATTTTTTCTTAGAGTCGATATAAACATGGGCCTAGTGAACAAGTTCCTGTTCATGCAAACTACTCTAACTAAACTACTATACATGTTTAATACAAACCATTCGTATCTTTAATTCTACACCACAAACAGAAGAGTTTATTGTAATCTGAAGATTAAATTACTTACACAGCCAAAGTCATCTTCAATCTCTTTGAAAAGCAAGCCCAGACAGTTGAAGAAACCTGAAGTTAAGTTTCAGTTTTAGTTTCATGCCCTTCCTGGAAGGGGAGTAGCCAATGTGTTGATATCAGAAAATCAAACCCAGCAGTGCAGCAATGTTGATGGTGGGGGAATCTATTTATGGGTTCTTGGTTTGGAGCAGCTAAAACATGTAAAACACAGCGACATGTAGTCTAAACAGGCCTACATGATGACAGAACTTAAATAGGCTCTGGATAATCTAGTTGAAAAGGAGATAAATGAGCGACAGTAGGCTACTAATACTTTTTACAAGTATAATTGTGTACTTTTTGAAGTACAGGAATCAGTCTTTATTTGTATTGCATCAATTGATAACAAATTATTTCTGCTGACAAACAGAGCAGGTCTGGACCGTACTCTTTTCTATATTATTTAAAGACCCAACACTACTCCTACATGAACAATAAGCACAGCACTAAGCAACATTTAGCAAAGTTACAGTAAAGAGGAAAAAACAGACTCATGTTGAAGAGACAGAAACCTGGAGAAATAAGAGGCTGAAATAAGGACAAACAGCAATATAAGGAATATGGGAGGAAACAGTCAATGCTCACAGACTGTGTTTACACACACTTCACAGGAAAATGGATGTTCAAAGTCTTAAAGATATTCTATTAAACTCATGATCTTTGTCTCCCTCTAGTGGCAGCATTGCTCCACTTACCACAGCACCTGAGCACATTTCAGTGCCCAGAAAAACACTTGTGGAAGATCATTTTCTGTCTGATTGATTATGGTGACATTTTGTATCTGCATGCATTCTACAATACATTAAGCAGACGCTGTTATCCAGAGCAACGTACATCAGAGAGTAAGTACAACACAAGCAAGGATCTAGAAAAGTAAGCGTGAGTAAAGGCAGACATACAGCTTTAAATCTGATAAGATATAGGCTATAGGTGCTGACAGGCAATTCACAGTTTTATATATATATATAAATATAACAGTCCAGGGTGTATACCGCCTCTCATCCAATGACAGCTGGGATCAGCTCCAGTATACAGTATATAGCCTATATATACTGTAGCCTATATACGTATGCATAGGCCTATATAGCCTACACCAGTGGTTCTCAAACTATGGTACGTGTACCACCGGTGGCACGCGGGCTCCCTGTGGTGGTAGGCTACGCAAAGGAATCTCCACAATATTAAAAAAAAAAAACCTGTTCAGCATATATATATATATATATATATATATATATATATATTTTTTTTTTTTGTCGTACTCTTATCTTGTCTGTCTTGTATCTATGTAGCTCTGACAACTACAGTTTTTGTTTTCAGAACTTTTTCCGGGTGTTGTCGGGTCCGCCCCTCTTCCTTTCAACACCATCACGTCGGCCGTGATGATTGGTCAGGTACCACCATGTAGTCGGTTATGTCTGTCTGTCAAGTCACAGCACGACTTTATGGCTCTGTGATTCTAACACAGTGAGCATCATAACAGATAAAAAGACAGTGTGTAGTCTCTGAGCCAAACAAACGTCCCTGAATATCCCCTCTGAGATCTCCAACATTTACAGGCCGTAACTTGAAAGTCTCTGCTGCTGACGGGACAGAAATGTTCTGAAGGTTCTGAGAAGGCTACCACAAAGCACCCTGGGAAATTTTTGACATTATATTCTCTGTCAAAGGAAGGACATGGATGGTTCAAGTCAAATGTTCTACACCAAAGGGTTAAAGATTACCTTTGAAAGGTTAATTGTTTGGTAATCTGTACTTTCGGTTTTCATTTCTTTGTTATTGAAACAGACTTTGTGACGCAGATTTAAATCATGTGTCACAAAAGACAAAATCTTATGATAAGCGTCCTGCTTGTTGTTCAGCTGTTTCTTGGTTCAGGTGAGACAATCTGTGTCTCGTATCTGTCCTTTTAAACGAGTGGTTCTTTGGTGAAACACTGTAAGTCAATGGTCTGTAATGTGATATTTCAGATTTTTTTATGTAACAAAAACTCATTCTAGGTTGAGATTGAATGTCTGCCTTACCTGCTAGATTACTTCACCCAATAAAAAATAAAAAAACACAGGGTTCATGTTTCACTTTGGATATCTCCATCTTACTGAAACATATATTCAAATCATGCCACCAGGACAAATAGAATAGAATGATTCCTATTTCTGAAATATTGGAGGGAGTGAATGGGGCAACCATTTTCTTGTCTTTTCTTCAATTCTTTAAATATCTTTGTTTGTGTTTAGAGGACTCGGGCATTCTGGTTGTTTAAGGGTTAACTGATCATGCTCTATAGCTGCATGTGTGACAACATCTATTAATGCACGAGTCATTTTATTTGATTGAAAAATGTTGGAAGCTACAGTCTTCACTCAGTGACCCAGTCACAAAGCTTCTTCTTGTTATCTGTTTCCAAAGTGTGTCTTGAAACGGAGAAAAGGAGGTTCAGGTAAAAGGGACTGAATCAGAGACTCAGTAAGGTTTGCTTTCTGGCTGAAAAGTACCCGCATAAAGTTTCTACAGTCCCTAAGGTGCAGCCAGCTGGAAGGACAATAAAAACCAACAGGTGGAATACATGCTGTAACAGTGAAACAAAAAAACTGACTTTGCAACAACAGTGTCTGACATCATTTTTTATTGCAGAGTCAGGATTCAATCAAAGCTTGAGCTAAAAACCCAAGAAGGATTTTACTTTGCTCCAGAATGAAGGTTCTTCTTGTTTAACAGGTTTTTCTTCTTCCTACAAAAAGGGAAATACATAGACACTTTAATCTGACTGGAAGTTTATCCTGCATAATAACATGAATGTCACATTTGAATGCAGGTATTTATTATTTGTCAGACAAAACAAGTATCTTATGGAGCGATTATAACCTTTTTGGCGTTGACTCTTCATGTGTTCCACGTACACCCATGCACCTATACCTGCCACGGCCACAACTCCAAGAATCACTAATCCAGTGGTGGATATGGTCAAACCTTTCAAAACGAAACTCTTCAATCCAACACTGAAACTCAAACTTTCTCTGAAAAGGAGAGAAACAGTCAGCATCTGTGTCATTAGAGCAGAATGACAACATGTGAATTCTAACAGTTGAGTTAAACTGTGACTTTAAGATAACAGCTGATTCATGACACCAACATGATAAATCAAATATTAGATCAAAGCATTTGCCTCGTGACATTATCACAGTGGTTGGACATTGTTTACATGAGCATACCTTCTTCAATCTGATTAAAATAATTCAGTTTAAGGATTCCAACTTCATTGTCTACATTGACGCTAAATAAAGATATATAGCCTACTGTATGTATAAAAGTGATAGAAATATAATCTGCATTTACACACATCAAACATGTATTCACAATTCTGACATGCACAGAGCTGTCCTGCCTGTCTAATTATCATCCTGAAATAGCTGCAAAAGAAGCTGTTCCAACATGAATACAAATGTGCTTTAACTTGTGAGAAATGGATCTGTTTTTTTTGGTAAGTCAGGAACATGTTTCTGTCAATGAGCCTGTGTCAACATAATATATAATATTCATAAATATTTGTCATGAACGAGCCAGGGACATTTTGAATAAGAAACAATTAAAATTATTTTGTCACTCATTAGAAATTTTCTAAATAAAACTTTAAATATTACTACATCGTTAAAGAGTTTAAATTAAATTTGAGCAGCCTTCCCCTTTAATTTTCTCAAAAAGTATTCAGTAAAACCATCTAAACATGTACAGGTTCAGAGCCAGGGACTTATGGAATAAGAATCCTTGAAAGTTTCTTGTCAACTATCACATTTTTTTCAAATAAAGTATTAAATATGAACACATGATCAAAGTGTTCCAATCCAATTTGTGCAGATGTTAATTATCTGAAATATTGGTTGTAATATTGTAAACCGAAAATGATTTTGTCTTTCACGCTTAAAGTCCACGGAAATTTCAGTTAACAAAATAAAGGTGTGAGTTGACACGTCAAAGGTTATCACTTGATATTTGACCTTTTGAGCTCCTTTTTTCTCTTTAAACTTTCCACATAATGCGCATTACATTATTTGTTGTATGTTTTATATTAACCAGATGCCTCATTCATTCTTTTGTATCGTAAGTTCTTGTACAGACACGCATCATTTTTCAAGCAGTGGCTGTCTCTGAACGTCTCCAGATGTTACGATTTCTCTCCTTCTTCTTTCACTCCTCGCTCACCTCTGTCACTTTGAATATCTGTATTTTTTTTTTTACCTTTCCCTTACTCTTTTTATTCCACTCTCTCTTATTAAACTGAAAGCTTAGCAGGACATAGGATTTAATCGGTTAACGCCAACAGGGAGTTTTGCGGGATCTTCAGACATGCTCAGGTGAAGGGAGGGGCAGACATGTTGTGTAGTAAGATTCAATATTTAATATGGATTTACCCCCCCAAAATAAGACGCTGATGAAGCGAGTATCTGAACAACGATCGTCATAACTATACACCAGCCTGTCGTTGGGAAAGAAATGTCTTTCTGAATAAGCCGTATCAAGGTTTTATTTTTTCTTAGAGTCGATATAAACATGGGCCTAGTGAACAAGTTCCTGTTCATGCAAACTACTCTAACTAAACTACTATACATGTTTAATACAAACCATTCATATCTTTAATTCTACACCACAAACAGAAGAGTTTATTGTAATCTGAAGATTAAATTACTTACAAAACCAAAGCCATCTTCGATCTCTTTGAAAAGC